>NC_048302.1:42764038-42855438 GCF_013100865.1 Trachemys scripta elegans | reverse complement strand
TTCGGATGCATATAGAGTGGAATTCCCTCTATATGCATCCGAAGAAGTGGGCAGTAGCCCACGAAAGCTTATGCTCTAATAAATTTGTTAGTCTCTAAGGTGTCATAAGTACTCCTGTTCATTTTGCGGATACAGACTAACACGGCTGCTACTCTGAAACCTAACTTCTTGTTGTACTTTTCATGTACATATTGGAACTGTAGAACTCAAATCTAACACTGAATGTATAAATGAAAGTTGTTACTAACTACTTGTTTGCTGTGCCCAGTGAAGTTGGCTGGGATTTTTAATCTTTGCTGCATAGAAATGTACTGTTAGAATAATGGATATGTTCTGGACCTGTTAATGTTCACCAACACCAGTTACCACGGCTATTCCCTATTTTAAATAAGGGAATTGAGAGGTATGGGAGAAGGGCTTGGGAGGAAAGCATCTTGTCCTTATTTTGAAGGATCTTACTGATTTGGGCCCAAGATTTCTGAAAGATCACCTCATGCTCTGGGGCCATGACCACAGTTCCAACTCCACTCCTTTAGCATGATGGAATGGTCTCCTGCAAGGCTAACAGTTTCTTATGTGAACAGATGGAGCTTTCTCATGGGCCGTTCCAAGATTGTGAAACTCTTTTCTGTTGGTGCACTTCTTGGACCATGCCCTCATGCACAAAAACACAATGCATCATAATCAAAATAAAAATAGGCTCAGTTTCACAATGGAGAAGGAATCACACATGACAGGTGCTAACCATATCACTCAGTGTATTGCTGGAAGGCACTCAGATAGTCACAGAATAAAAGTCAAAATAGAAAAGACCTGGGGCAACCTCAAGGACTAGTGTGTGATGTCTGCTGGCAAGTGCTGTTTTTCTTCATTCAACCACTTCGTGTACATTATTTTCTTTAATACAAATATGCTAGAATTAATATAAAAAGCATTTTAAAGCAGTTTGTGTGGGGTAGATGGAAAAAGTGAGCACTCAGCATGTTGGCGGAAAAAATGAGCTATATGTTAGAAAATACAGTCCAAAGTGTTTAGGACCAGTCACATTTTTTCTTGATTTATACAACTTCAAGGTGTAAATTGTATAAACTGCCCATTGTACCTTTTGTAACTTTGATTTTCATGGCAAATTTTATGTTAAGAGGCAGAGATCAAGAGTCCGTTTGTGTGTTTTTTACAAGCCAGGATTTTCCCCCATGTGATATTTGACCAACTTAATTTAAAAGATCATATGTAGGGGTAGTGTAGGAGTGCATGTATCCCCCAAGAGTTACAGATTAGAATGGATATAAAAGAGCAGGGATCTGCAGGAACGAGGAAGGCACATAAACTCATGTAAAATTTGGAAAGTTTTTGGGAAAAGTCATAAGTGGGATCTATAATCTGTGGGGAAGGGACAAATAGCAGCTGCAAACCTCTGAATGTTGGAGGGTCCAGAACTACACATGACAGAACTTAACTCTGGTCAGTGGGTCCTGTGGACCCCGCAACTAATTACCTTCCAGAAGAAAGGTGAACAAGAGGGGGCAGTCCACATAGTAAACCTGAAGAGCCCCATGGGGCATGGTTATCTGGGTACTCCTCTCTCCTGGGCTAGGACTCAGGAGCTTCTCTGAGATTTTATGTGAGCTGTTATATTTGGGGTATTTGTGTTATTTCTTCTGTCAGCCCTACTAGAAGAACTCTGATACACACTGGAAAGATGTGTATTCAGTTGGAAACCCACCAAAAGCAAGAATCTGTAGTCAGTTATTAGTATTGCAGTAGTGCCTTGGGGCTCTAATTGAGATTGGGAGCCCCATCATGTTAGGGGATCCCAATGTACAAATGTAATGAGAAACAATCCCTGCTCTGAAGAGCTTCTAGTCTCAACAGACTAGAGAGGTGAGAGGGGAAACAGACAATGAGAGGTGAACTGGCTTGTCCAAGCCCATACAGAAAGTGAGAGGCAGAGCTAGAAATAGAACTCAGATCTTGTCCCAAATCCCACTTCTATCTACGAGGCCACATTGCCTCTCCTAGTATCTGGGGTCAGTACAGCACTTGTCTCTGAGCTAGTAGTGTGCAGATCAGAGCACACGGACTGATAGCTAGAAGGGGCTGATGTACCACAGCACTCAGGGTATGTCCACACTGCAGTGTAAGCCTGGGCTCAGACTCAGGTTTGAGCCCAAACCTCCTTTTACCTACACACAAATCTCTCCAACTTGGACTTGGACCTATGGTCCTAGAACCCTGAGGGACTGTGCCTACGTCAAGCCTTGATCCAGGGTTCGAGCCCTGTTTCTTTGCAGTGCAGATGTAGCCCCATTTGATTAGTGTCCTGGGAGTCCACTAAAAATATCCCACAATCCCACGGACCAACTTTGTCCTCTCTATCCTAATAGTCTCCGATAGATTCAGTTGAAAACAGAAACAACCCCTCTTGGTGTACAGCAGAAGCTCAGTGAGTCAGTGTTAACCCTTCCATTGTCTTCTGACCACTGAGCTGCAAACACCATCAAACAGCATTCTGTGTTTGCAATGGAAACCAAATAAAACAAGACTTTTGCAAAGCGTGTGGCTTCATGGTCATGACAGCACAGCCAGATTTTGCTGAGTGGCTGGTACAAGGCCAGCAAAACAGTGGACTTTAGCAAAATCACATGTACCAGTGGATAGCTAAAAAGCTGGCAGCTTTGCAAATTTTTCAGATTGTTGAGTAGTGCAGGGAGCAGATTAAGAGGCTGGAGAGTGAATACCAGAAGACCAGGGACCAGAACTGCACCTCAGTCAACTTGCCAACCTGACACCCATTTTATGAGGAGTTTGACTGGGTGGTGGGCACTGTGCCCAGCACCGAACCAACAGTGGTGCATGATGACCTGGTCAGCTGAGATATCCCCTGCTGGCCCCTGAATCCAACATGGGGACCACGAAGTGACTCTGTTGCTGAAACTGGTCCCAGAACAGGCTACGGAACAGGATCAGCAGCAAATTCTGGGTCCATACTTGGAGGAGCCGTTTGATTGCTCCGTTTCCCTTAGCAAACTCGGAGGAGACAATGCGCGGTAAGTTTCTGACTCCAATTTAAAATGTATTGCTACAGTAATACAGCTCTGAGAACCAATGCAAAATTTATGAGAAGCCCTGGCTATCTGCAATCTGCTATTAGCAGATACAAGTTTATCTCAGCACCTTGGCATCTCCTTCCTCACAACCCCCACCATGTGAAGTTCAAAATGGTGACCGGGGAATGCAAAACAGTAAAGAACAGCTTTAAAGAGTATTTTTATTGGAAAGGCCCAGGTTTTTGTTAGCATCATTATTGTTTTATTTAAAGTAATAATGGCTTTAAGTTTGCTGCACTGTAAACATTCAACTGTCTATGGAGCCACCTGAAAACAGTGAACTCTGTGTGTGTGTGTGTGTGTGTGTGTGTGTGTGGGGGGGGGGGGGGGGAGAATATGTGTTCAATTTCCAAATCTAGCCCATTTCAGTTAGAGGTAGTCCATGGGTGACAAAACCATTTCTCCCAAGACAACCAGGGTACCAATTTTTGTCCAGAAATGTGCCGGGAGTGGGGAGGAGGAAGGCTGTGGATTTCTGCATGTTTGCATGCTGTCATAACAGGCTAAGCCATGTGGAAGCTAACACAGCGTCCTGTTAAATCCCTCATGAATTCTGACCCAATCCGGATGCTGGTAGCTGCAAACTTTTCCTGAAGCAGGAACTCCAGATAGGTAATCACATTGCAGGGAAGAGCATATTTTCTAGGGCCACCTGGATAGCTGATTAGCCCAGTCTACTCATAGATGTGCTGTTCAGCTACTATATGTTTGAATACTTCAGCTACACACACTGCAGGTTTCCCACTAGCAGCTGAAATAACATCTCCCTTTGCCAATAGGGCACCACAAGAACAATTATGGCCTCCAAAAGTGAAAGCCTGAAATGATAGAAAAAACTTTGTTAAAAGCTATTTGCCATCTACCCACAACCCAAGTACTTATGGAATTTTATAAAACAAAAACAGCTTGTAATTTGAAACTTACCATTGTCTCTTCACTTCTATAACTGCGATTAACCAGATTGTGTCCAGGGAGATTCTCTGGACAGAAGCATCCCTTTCACAATATATTTCAGTTGAGTTTTGACATGTAACATTTTATGTCCTTGAAATGCCACAAGAATTAATTCTGTGCTCTTCCATTGAGGTATTTTAGACAATAATCCTCTGTTTCTTGTCCTGTTTCAGGCCCTTCGATTTCTACTGGCTGCTGTACATCGTCAACTTGATCCCTGGCCTAACGTACTTTCATTGACTGTACCAAGAGGAAGCACTTCCATGATGAAGTTATGGTTGAAGTTCTTGAGCAGGCTGACAAGCACGTCCAGTACCAGAAGGACTCAAGACTGGAGAAACAGCATGCTGATAGGCAGGAGGAAAGGCTGAGGCTCTGTGTGCAGCTGGAGGAGAGGGTTTCAGCAAGGGAGTAGGCACTTGCAATACAGTTCCCGGAAAAGGAACAATGACTAAGGGAGCTCAACAGAGAAAACAGTTTGAGCGACTCATCTCCATCCTGGCCGGAAGAGAACAGGGTCCTACTGCCTCTCCCACACCATGGCCTGATCCCCCAGCAACATACCCTAGGTACAGAAGTAGCTTGGACAACTCCATGTTGGGGTAGGCCATGCCATCAAGCCTCATGAACAGCTGGGCAGGGCAACTAAATACCATGCAGTTCTTCCTTTCTGAACCCCTCTCCTGTGAATAATTTCCCCCTCCCATCCTCTCCAGTGCCACGTGCATGGAAAACGGGGAAAGGAGAATGTGTGGCCAGGGGACATGCAGCGGTAGGGGGTTTGTATCGTGTTTGCACTGTTTGCTGTATTCTTTTTTTGTTTGTTTGTTTTGGAAATATTCTTCTGTTAGTTGTTTTTGGGTGTGATAATGACAGCTGGCCTGCCTAGCAATGGTGGGAGACAGTTGTACTGTTTTAACTCATGTTTACAAATAAAGCCTTTTATGTCATCAAGGAAGTTTATTGTTTTCACTGCATCCCATCATACAATCATAATTTGAGATAATAAAGCTGAAAAGATGATCAGGAGCAATTATACATTACTAAGCAAACACTATTCCTATATACAGTTGGGTACAACAATTCACACTTCAAGAACTTCCTTATATGAACCCATACTGTGATTCATCCCCCTTCCCAATTCATTATTCATCATATAATTCATAAATACATTGTATAGCAAACAAGTCCTGCTCCTCCCAAGCATCGAACACCCTCAAATTAATTAGCTTCTTTGCCCCCTACAAGCACATTCTTACTTATGCTATTCCCCCCCTCTTCTATTGCAGGCAAGTCCATAATGTGGGAACACAAAGCAGCCCTGACTTCTGTTACCCTGGTGCATCCAGTCCTAGGTGTGGTAGGTGCACTTGCTGGCTGAATGTACTGATTCAGTGGCCCCTTGCTGTCATAGGTCCATTCCGGGGGAAATGGCTCATCTCTTGCTTCACAAAGATTTTGAGGAGCACATCAATCCACAGTAATGCAAACTGCATTGATGATACTGGTGTCGAAATGGGTCTGTAGATATCTCCAGTGGGATTTCAGTTTGCCAAAAACACATTCAACAACCATTCTACACCTGTTGAGAATATAATTAAACCTTCTTTTTTTGGGGCCTCTGAAATCGGGGTATGGTTTCATAAGCCCAGGGAAAAGGGGATATGCAGGGCCCCCCAGAATAATGGTGGGGACAGTAACTCCATTTATGACAATGTCATTTGGTGGCTCCTAACGTAGATTCCCAATCAATGAAAAACTCTGGCATCATGAACTTTTCAAGTGCAGCCCACAATGACATTCATAAATTGGCCTCTGTGGTCCATAGGAGCCTGCATAACAATGGAGTAAAACCCTTTGCGGTTTATGTACTCATGTGCTCCTTAAGGAGGACAAACTGTGGGTATATGAGTCCCATCAATGGCCCCAGCACAGTTAGGAAACTCCCTTCTCTCAAAGCCAGCAATTATCTCAAGAATATCTTTAATTTCCACCCACCTTGGGGTAAACCTCACGGATTGCCTCAGAAACCTCTGCCACCACTTTACCCACGGTCAACTTTCCAACACCAAACTGGTTGGCAACAGACCTGTATCAGTCTGGGGTAACCAGCTTCCAGAGGGTTATAGCAACCTGCTTCTGGGCTGGCAAGGGTCACCTCATGTGAGTGTCTTTATGCAGGCGGGTTGGGACAATCTAGTCACAAAGCTCCAGAAATGTAGCTTTCTTCATGCAAAAGTCTGGCTCCACTGCTGGTCATCCCTGGTCTGCATGACAATGTGGTACCACCAAACTGTGCTTATGGCCCTGCGCCAAAAGTGCCAGTCTACATAGGGGGCATCAGCAATGATGCTGAGTGTACTGAGCAGCATCAGCCAGTGCGAGTCTGCCGTGCCAAGATACTCCTACTTCTCTGTCTTCTCCTCCTGCTCCATCATAATGTCTGTCAGGTGACTTTGGTGGATCAGAAAATGCTGCCGAAATGTCCACCAGCATCTCATGGAAGCTCTGCGTGTTTCTTGACGGTGGAGTGAATGTGCAACCAAGAGAAGTTCTTCAAAAAAACCCTCCTCCTCCATGTTGCTGGCTCTGGTAGCTGGGAGCTCACAGACCAAAATGGCTCCTTGGCAGGCTGTGTTGGCAGGCTCTTCAGACTATGTATAATGCACAGGGTGGACAGTCAAGTTTTCCCCTGATGCATCACAGTCAAAGGGCTACAGCAGCCACATTTCAGGAGGGCACTGGGGAGTCTGGTATATGTTTGGTTTGACTCAGCTCTGTGTGGACACTGGAGCTCCGTGTTTAATCCCGGGTTAGAAAATTGTTAATGCAGGGTTAAGGATTAGTGTAGTTGCTCAAGACCCAGCTTCTCTAACACAGGTCAACTGACTCAAGTCCCAGTAACTCTGGGCTTTCGCTGCAGTGTAAACATACCCTCAGTGACACTCTGCAGTTAGTCAGTTATAGTATCTAGCAATCTAAAAGATCTGTGGAAATAGAATGCACACCTTTAACAAAGGTTTTGGATTGTGATACAGAGTGGGATGTGATCTCTGTGGATGCAGACACAGGTGTATCTATTGTACATGAAAATACACTTCATCATGAAATAGTTCTGAATTCAGATAATTAAAGATCTGAATCTCCAAATTTGAAGATATTGATTACATTATGGCTAACCAGCTACTAGGAACTGCCATACATGCTAGATATGGCAAATCCACAAATTCCCCTGCAGCAGATTAGAATGGCAACTCATTCCAAGTGACCATAATCCTTCTCAGGCACCTGGTGATAGCTAGTTTGAAAAGTTTCAGTCCAGGGAGTTACTGCATGTACACTATACTGTGTAGGTTCATTGTAATTCTCCACTCTGGGTGGACTTTGATTTGAAGCTAAATGAAGCTGGGGTGAAGACTGACTAAGATTTCTAAGGTTTGATGCTTATTCTGTTTTGTCCATAATTTGGAGTTTCAGTGTTGTTTGAAATCATAATGCAAAATTCATTTGACTTTATTTTTGATATAGTGATATTTGTTTGTTTTAAGCAGAAGAATTGGGCTTAGAATGTATGATAGGTTCATTGAGAAGTATAAATAAATAAAATAACTTGGCCATTCTGCATTGGGGGTGTGTGTGTGTGTGTGTGTGTGTGTGTGTGCATGTTTTCCTCTTGTGCTGCTTTTTAGGCTTCTCAGTACCACTAAAGTAAAACAATATCCCAGGGGAAAAAAGTAGAATTGTGCAAAAGGGTGAGAGTGAATAAAGCTAATTTTAAATACTTCTAGAGACATGAGAAGGCTTATGCCCAACAATGTACTGTGTGACAATAATTTTTTTCACACTATTAGTAACTTTTAAACCTGTGGGACAGTAGTTTTTTACGACAACTTTCAATTTTAGTTAATATATAGTGCTTGTGTGTATGATATATATTACCTATAGTGATACATATACTATCTATGCCTTAATGCAGTCCTGATTGATGTGCCCTGTCTGTCTGTGTGTGTTTCTCTCTCTCTCTCTCTCTCACTCACACTCTCACACACACACAGAGCAAATCAGTCAGGCCTGGATTAAAGTATAGACACAATAGGCGGTAATACCAATCAATTTGAGGACACTGTGATTTGGGTATGGTGAGCATTAGTTTGGGTCTTTGTGTGCCCAGTAGTTATTTTTAGGCATTTTTTTCCCTTTAAGAGTGAGAATGCAAAGACTTCTCTCTGCAATGGAATGATATGAAGAGCCTGATCTGGCTTTCCTTAAATTGGGTATACATCCATTGAAGTCAATAAGAGTTTTGTCTGGGCAGTGCACAAAGATATCAAGCTCATGGTTTGCAAAGTCATCAGTCACCACATAGTGTAATCTAAGGATTCATAGAGTGCTACTTTGTATCAGACTGGAAGTAAATGGATTAACACTTACTTGGTTTAAAGTCTTGGCCCTAAATCCTTTAATCTCATATTAAAATATGCACAGTTCTGCCTCTTATAAATTCACAAAGCCTTGTTCTGGTTTACACTCAGCCACTTTATCTATGTTGTAGTCATTCAAGTAATACCTTTTTCTGCCCCATAGGGTACATCTACACTGCACAGATCTTTGACCTGGCCTCAGCTGGCCTGGGTCAGCTGACTCAGGCTCAAAGGGCTAAAAATTGCAGTGTAGACTTTCTGGCTTGGGCTGGAGGCCTAGCTTTGAGACCCTGCAAGAGGGATGGGTTTCAGGCCCCCGGCTCCAGCCTGAGCCTGAAAGTCTACATTGCAATTTTTGTCCTGTGAGACCAAGCCCTGCGAGCCTGAGTCAATTGATCCAGGCTCTGAGACTTGGTGCCAGGGTTTTTTTTATTGCAGTATGGAAATACCTTTAGAGACAACCAGCATTTTCTCTTTGCAAGAAAGAGAAAAGGGTTTATAACTGCACTACAGCAAAGTACTTCCTGTTGTTGTTTGGAGGAATTGCAGCTAACTTAACCAAACATCAAGGCTAATTTATCGTGGCAAAACAGTCCCCCTTAAAAAAAAAAATAAAAAAAAAATCCCAGAAATATACACAGAGTGAATCACTTTGGAGAACCTGCCTCTAGGGGTCAAATTCTTCCCTCAGGTGAATATGTAGTGCTTTCTGTGAATACATGCAAGAGAAAAATGTAGCCCCAAGTTTTAAACCATTAACCCAAACTCTGTTTATAAAGATCTTGTGTGGCTGAGTTTCTAAGAGAAGATAGAATAGTAAGGAAAACAAACTAAGTTTATTTTTGCAACATAAAATGAGAACTGTTGTCTGCAGCTTTACCAAAGCCTCTCATGTGTCTGTTTATGTGAGATTCTCCAAACTTGGGGTGGGTTTTTAGTTGAATAAAAAGGGACCCAAATGTTTTAGGTTTCATTCGGTCAAAGAATACGTTGGACATCCATAAGGCCAGGGGAGTAAGCCATGAAAAATAAGCCTCTGTGAAGCTTGAAAGCCTAATGTAACTTTTCTGGGTCAAAACCTTTGGATCAGATTCTGCATTGACTTGCACCCAGTGGAATCCCATGATCTGCAGTCAGGTTGCACACAGTCAGTGTAAACTAGTCCAGAATTTGGCCATTTATTTTTATCCGGTGATAAGTTTAAAAATAATCAATATAGAAGAAACCAGAGGTGGCATGATTTTATATGTGCATGTGTTACTGATACTTCAGGAGCTGTTAGATTTCATGATATCTCATTACAGAATAAGAAAATGAACTCCATTATTTTTAGAAAAGTGCCAGATGTCATAACATGTCACACACTGCTGTCAGCAAAAGTTTTATTTAACATTAATACTAAAGTGTGGTCTTTTGTCAATGTTGTACAAATAATTAGATGTCAGTCATTGTATTCCTACCCAACCTATTTTATATCTGTAGGTCTGGTTAGTGATTGCAGTTTGATTGTTTTTAAAATCTTCAATCAGACTGTGATGGGGTGTCCACCCCACACAGGATTGGAAGGGGTTAAAGTGGTCAGATAGGCCTATTAACTGCCCTGGCTGCACCTTGAGGAGACGCAAGGGAGGGTTGGGACCTCATTGCTGATGGCACCCATATGAGGAAGAACAGGATTTGGAGCTGGTACACCCAGAGAAAGGAGGAGAACCAAGAGTTGTAAGAAGTAGGGAAGGAGCTGTGAGAGGAAAGTCCAGAACTGCTGGGTTGAGGGTCCCTAGAGTAGAACCTGAGTAACGGGCAGGTCCAGGTTCCCCTACTGGCCACTGGGAAAGTGGCACCAATAGGGCAGTGCTGGAGAGGATTGCCTGAGACTGCTTGTGCAGAAGGACTTTGGGAAACCCCCAGAAAGGGAAACTCATAGTGACCTGCCAGAGGGCTGAGTCACAAAAAGTAGGCTGTGGTTTCTGGAGCAAGCGGGGCCACAGAGGGAGGAGATGATGATGGGAAGGGCACTGCCAAAGAGGGCACAACATCTTGCCTGAGTTAATCCCCAGGACGGCCGGGAGGAGGCCACCTGCAGTGAGTGCACCCTGTGGCACAGATAAACATCTTCTACTAAGTAAGTGCTAAAAAAGAATGGAGTCAGTCATCAAATCTAGAGTGAAATGTTTTCTAGAGCCTTTATTTTTTAATCGAATTAGTTGTGACAAGCAAAGAAAATTAGCTGGCACAAACTGCTATTGGGATGAACTGTGTTAAGAAAACTTGTAACTGTACAGTAGTCGCTGAAAAACATTGCAGTTTTGAGAATGGGAGAATCGCTTACTAAAACTGAAAATATGGAGGTGTAATGTGTAGCTGTCTAAAATAACTGAGAACTTTAATGGTGAACACTGTAGGTGCACAAAAGTGGATCCTTTTAATAATGAAATAACTTTACAGCTATCCTAGAACTCAAAAAGGGGTTCACTGTAACTACTGCAACTTTCTTATGGCTGTCTAAATTTTAACCATTTGTGTCCTCTTACCTATCTGTGAAGTGTTCAGTATGCTGCTGGCATTATACTACCATGAACAATGTATTGAAACAACTTCTCTTTCATTTTTAAATGAGGTATCAGCATATCTGAGTTCACTGTAAGTGAGTTCCACCATATTTGGCTTGCTGCTATATTAAAAGTGGGTGTTCCTTTATGCACTGCTACTTTCATATTTCTTTCACACCTGCTGCACTGTATGATGAAGAATAATGCAAGTTTGTTATTATTTTATTTATTTGTATTAACATAATGTCTAGAAGCCCCAATATAGGGTAATCACTAGGGCTGTCGATTGATCGCAATTAACTCACGCGATTAACTCAAAAAATTAAACTGCGATTAATTGCAGACTTAATCACACTGTTAAACAATAGGTTTCAGAGTAACAGCCGTGTTAGTCTGTATCCGCAAAAAGAAGAACAGGTTGACTCTATCTCCCCTTGTAAGTACTCTCACACTTCTTATCACACTGTCTGTACTCGGCTAGCTTGATTATCACTTCAAAAGTTTTTTTTTTTTTTTTTTTCTCTTAATTAATTGGCCTCTCAGAGTTGGTAAGACAACTCCCACCTGTTTATGCTCTCTGTATGTGTGTATATATATCTCCTCATTATATGTTCCATTCTATATGCATCCGAAGAAGTGGGCTGTAGTCCACGAAAGCTTATGCTCTAATAAATTTGTTAGTCTCTAAGGTGCCACAAGTACTCCTGTTCTTCTTTTTGTTAAACAATAGAATACCAATTGAAATTTATTAAATATTTTGGATGTTTTCCTACATTTTCATATATATTGTATTCTGTGTTGTAATTGAAATCATGTTGTTCATTTTAAGAACACTTTCACTGCAGATTTCACAAAATGCAAAGAAGGTACCAATGTGAGATTTCTAAACATAGCTACAGCACTTGACCCACGGTTTAAGAATCTGAAGTGCCTTCTAAAATCTGAGAGGGATGAGGTGTGGAGCATGCTTTCAGAAGCTTTAAAAGAGCAACACTCCGATGTGGAAACTACAGAACCTGTACCACCAAAAATGAAAAATCAACCTTCTGCTGGTGGCATCAGCAGAACTCGTCATCAGCATGGAAGCATGTCCCCTGGAATGGTGGTTGAAGCATGAAGGGACATATGAATCTTTAGCGCATCTGGCATGTAAACAGGGCTGGCTCTAACTTTTTTTTCCGCCCCAAGAAGGGAAGAAGAAGAAAAAAAAAAAAAAAAAAAGGCAGTGCTGCTTCACCGAAACCCCCCCCACCCAGTGCCGCCCCCCCCCCCCCAAACCCCCCCCCGAGTGCCGCCCTGCCCCACCGAAACAACCCCCCCCAGTGCTGCGCTACCGAAACAACCCCCCGAGCGCCGTCCTGCCTCGCTGAAACAAACAAACAAAAAACACCGAGCGCCCCCACCACCCGAAGATTGGCCGCCCCTTACAAGGAGCCACCCCAAGCACGTGCTTGGTCGGCTGGTGCCTGGAGCCGGCCCTGCATGTAAATATCTTGCAACGCCAGCTACAACAGTGCCATGAGAACACCTGTGTTCACTTTCAGGTGACATTGTAAACATGAAGCGGGCAGCATTATCTCCTGCAAATATAAACAAACTTGTTTGTTTGAGCGATTGGCTGAACAAGAAGTAGGACTGAGTGGACTTGCAGGCTCTAAAATTTTACATTGTTTTATTTTTGAATGCAGTTTTTTGTACATAATTCTACATTTGTAAGTTCAACTTTCATGATAAAGAGATTGCACTACAGTACTTGTATAAAGTGAATTGAAAAATACTATTTCTTTTGTTTTCTTACAGTGCAAATATTTGTAATAAAAATGAAGTGAGCATTGTACACTTCATATTCTGTGTTGTAATTGAAATCAATACATTTGAAAATGTAGAAAACATCCACAAATATTTAAATGGTATTCTATTATTGTTTAACAGGGCAATTAATCGGGCAATATTTTTTTAAGTCACTTGACAGCCCTAGTAATCACTCCATTATAGTAGGCACTGTACAACAAAAGACACGATATACACAGAGCAACAAAACAGTCCCTACCAAAAAAGTTGGTTTTCAATTTCTTCCTCACAGCCACCTACTTTTCATTTGATGGAACAATGTTCATTTTCATTCTTTTGTTTGTTTACAATGGATTTTCTTTTTGTATTTAACAAAATGTGCCTCAAGGGAGCAGCTAAATGTCACAGTTAGTTAATTAAATGATTAGCCTTTCACCTTTGGAGACCTGAGTTGGAATTTTGTTAGTCACAACTGAGAATGCATTTTGTGGCTTCATCTTGTAGACATTTACTCATATAATAAAACCACCTACCAATTTGTTACAGCTGGTAGTCTGCATTCAGGGATAGCAGATCAGGAGTGTGCTGCACAAGCTAGGTAAAGTTCATTTAAACTGTATCTAATGCTGTTATTTTTCCATGTAGGCAAGGTACTCCATACAGTGTCTATCGAGAAAAACTAAACAAACCTATTAAACAGCTATTGCTTTATAAAACTTTTGCTGAGATTGTGTAACTAATACTTACATAGAGATTTTTGATTGATTGACAATTAGGGTTGCCAATTTTAGTTGGAAATTTCCTGGAGGTTTCATCACATGACATAAACTTTAATTAAAGATTAATCTTTAATTCTTGGAGACTCCAGGACAATCCTGGAGAGTTGGTAACCCTATTAACAATATTGATCAAGTAAAATCTCTTTTGACAGGTGAAATGTGACAGTTATTGATATTTAAAATCTAAATAGGTCCCATCTGGCCATGGAAACATTGTAAAATGAGCATGTAAAACACTTCATTTTTCTGTGAGGTGCAGATTACACTGTAACTTTGCAAATGGAAAATATAGTGCTTGGAGTCACATATGTTGTAATACCAGCACATGAAATTTGCTGAAAGAGTATCAGGCACAGAATTATTGTATTTTTTGTTCCAGCATAAGATATTCCATCTTGCCACTTATACTTGCTACTGTAGTACTCACTGAGGGCTGCACTTGTTACTTGGTTCTGTTCTTTTGAAAATTGTGTGCTTGCATAAGGCAAGTGAAGTTAACGGTGCTACTTATTTAGCTTTGCAGAGTGAAGATTTTTACAGTGCACATTTTTGGAAAGTAGCAGTTTCTTGAATTGGAAAGAATTTTGGGCAGGGCAATTCCCAGGATGTCTAGTACAAAAGAGAAATGATTGTTTTTGTTGAAGGGTATAGCTAAATCAAGGGGTCAGGAAGACTAGCATAACTCACATGGCAGCATGTTTGAAGGCATGATGTTTGTGGAAGTGAGAAATAGCCACAATGCCTCCAGGTTGAGAGCTTACTTAGTAACAGTGACTCTTATAGAATAGATGTTCTCACTGGACATAATCCTGCAGCAGTTTACTATGAATGGTGAGAGAGAGATAGTAGCGCCACCTTCCTTAGATATGGTCTTCAATGTTAGAAAGGAACAATAGTGGTACTACCCAGCCATCTGATAGCCACTAACCATGCCGGAGAGTTTTGTGACATCAGGACGGAAAGGGTCAGTTTATCACTTAGTAAGTTGATGGTTCATGAGGTTGAGGCATGGTGCAGATTTTTTCATATGGATAAAAGTATACAGCAGCATATATGTAAATATGGTACAAATGGCATGTTTTACATATTGGACTTAGAGTAGACCATATGCTGATTAGAACTGATCAACTTATTCATTGCGAATTTAGGTCCTGATCCTGCATATTTTTTCTGCTGTTCTAACCCAAAAGGAGCCCCATTGAAATCAGTGGTGATCCATGCTTTTGCAGGGGCCTGTCCACATGGAACAACTTTCAGGATCAGGGTTCTAGCCCTGTTTTCTATTCTCTAAGCATTCATGACTAAACTTGAGTTTTTAAAAAAATTTACTTGTTAATTGTAGCTATTCGATCTGCAATTTATACAAACAAACTTTAGTCTGTGGGCTATTTAACTGGTCACTTTGACTATTTGCTGTTCACAGGATGTGGTTGGCCACCTAAGGCCCACATGAATAAGATCTGAAAAGGAAGTGTCACTCAGAATCAAAGAAATGAATGTCGTATTTTATATCATTTGCAAGACTGTCCATTGGTAAACCTCATTATGTGTAGAAAATTCCACTGTTTGGTATGGATTTATGTTTGCTAAGATTTATAAGAACATAAGAACGGCCTTACTGGGTGAGATCAAAGGTCCATCTAGCCCAGTATCCTGTCTTCCAAGAGCGGCCAGTGCCAGGTGCCCCAGAGGGAATGAACAGAACAGGTAATCATCAAGTGATCCATCCCTGTTGCTCATTCCCAGCTTTTGGCAAACAGAGGCTAGGGACACCATTCCTTCCCATCTTGGCTAATAGCCATTGATGGACCTATTCTCCATGAATTTATCTAGTTCTTTTTTGAACCCTGTTATGGTCTTGGCCTTCACAACATCCTCTGGCAAGGAGTTCCACAGGTTGAAGAAACACTGTGCATTGTGTGAAGAAATACTTGTTTTTATTTGTTTTAAACCTGCTGCCTATTAATTTCATTTGGTGACCCCTAGTTCTTGTGTTATGAGAAGTAATAAACAACACTTCCTTATCTACTTTTTCTATACCAGTCATGATTCTCAATCATATCTCCCCTTAGCCATCTCTTTTCCAAACTGAAAAGCCCCAATCTTGTTAATCTCGCCTCATACGGAAACTGTTCCTTACCAAGAATAATTTTTGTTGCCCTTTTCTGAACCTTTTCCAATTCCAATGTATCTTTTTTGAGATGGGGTGACCACATCTGCACACAGTATTCAAGATGTGGGTGTACCATGGATTTATATAGAGGCAACATGATATTTTTTGTCCTATTATCTATCCCTTTCTTAATTATTCCCAATATTATGTTGGCTTTTTTGACTGTCTCTGCACATTGAGTGGATGTTTTCAGAGAACTATCCACAATGACTCCAAGATCTCTTTCTTGAGTGGTAACAGCTAATTTAGCCCCCTCATTTTATATGTATAGTTGGGATTATGCTTTCCAATGTTCATTACTTTTCATTTATCAACATTAAATTTCATCTGCCATTTTGTTGCCCAGTCACCCAGTTTTGAGAGATCCTTTTGTAACTCTTCGCATCTGCCTGGGTCTTTACTAACTTTAGTAATTTTGTATCATCTGCAAATTTTGCCACCTCACTGATTACCCCTTTTTCTAGATCATTTATGAATATGTTGAATAGGACTGGTCCCAGAACAGACCTCTGGGGGACACCACTATTTACCTTTCTCCATTCTGAAAACTGACCATTTATACCTACCGTTTGTTTCCTATCTTATCCTGTGGCAGCTTACTTTGCATAAGAGTCTTTGGTGAGGGACCTTGTCAAAGGTTTTCTGAAAATCTAAGTACACTATATCCATTGGATCCTCTTCGTCCATATGCTTGTTGATCCTCTCAAAGAATTCTAGTAGATTGGTGAGGTATGATTTCCCTTTACTAAAACTATGTTGACTCTTTCTCAACAAATTATGTTCATCTATATGTCTGACAATATTGTTGTTTACTATAGTTTCAACCAGTTTGCCCAGTACTGAAGTCAGGCTTACAGGCCTGTAATTGGCAGGATCACCTCTGGAGCCCTTTTTAAAAATTGGTGTCACATTACTTATCCTCCAGTCATCTGGTACAGAAGCTGATTTAAATGATAGGTTACAGACTACAGTTAGTAGTTCTGCAATTTCACATTTGAGTTTCTTCAGAACTCTTAGGTGAATACCACCTGGTCCTAGTGACTTATTGCTGTTTAATTTATCAATTTGTTCCAAAACCACCTCTAATGATACCTCCATCTGGGACAGTTCCTGAGATCTGTCATCTAAAAAGAATGGCTCAGGTTTGCGAATCTCCATCACATCCTCAGCTGTGAAGACCGATGCAAAGAATTCATTTAGTTTCTCCTCAATGGCCTTATCATCCTTGAGTGTTCCTTTAGCACCTCAATCATCCAGTGTCCCCACTGGTTGTTTAGCAGGCTTCCTGCTTCTGATGTACTTAAAAAAATTGCTATTACTTTTTGAGTGTTTGGCTAACATTCCTCCAATTCTTTTTTGGCCTTCCCTAATTGTATTTTTACACTTCATTTGCCAGTGTTTATGCTCCTCTCTATTTTTCTCACTAGGATTTAACTTCCACTTTTTAAAAGATGCCTTTTTGCCTCTCACTGCTTCTTTTACTTTGTTGTTTAGCCATGCGGGAAGAATCAAATTATCTTTCACAAATTTAAGTTCCTTTTTTGTGTTTTATGACTTCCTATTACAACAGCAGTTACAATGTATTAAAAATGGTTGACTAGGCATTTCATGTGAACGTTACTATGAGCAATCTTGGATCATTGTTACATATTGCCATGTTTCTTGTTCATACTTCGGTAGGTTGTCGTGAACCAGAGAATCGACGGATTAAGAGGAATTGGATATGTTGGCCAGCAGAGGGATAGGCAGGCTGAGATAATTAATTTAATACATTTTGTGAAAATTTGAATGCAAACATACAGCGTGAGTTAGCTTTTAGTACAAATTTGTCATTTGTTCCTTATCGCTGAATAGTTGATTGTCAATATTAGGGCCCGATTCTGCAAATCCCATAAAAGTAGCCTTTATTTAAGTGAATATTAATAATTCACTCCAGTGGGACAACTCACATGAGTTATAACTCCCCATATGAATAATTGTTTTCAGGGCTTACATGATAAATAATTGCTGGACAGCTTCCCAAAACAAAACTCAGACAATCATCTTTCAGATAGACTAATACTAACAAGGCTTTGGAAAAATTTGACAAAGGCTTGTGATGTGTCTGGTCATCATATTACTTATAGGGGAAATAAACCTTGGAAGCAGAACTTGAGGTAAAGTCAAACCTGGATCAGATTACTCATTGCCTTTGGTTTCAAAAATTCTAATTTAAAATAAAAAGCCTTGAAGCTTGTCTAGATAAATGAATTAATGGAAAATCTCAGCAAATAGAAAGTGAGACTTTGAGTTAACTGGACACACATGTGTTGAGAAGACCCCACACTGCTCCACACTTCTCTCAGTTGAGATGATCGTTGATCTTTTTCCATTGGATTCCACACTGAACTACATAGAAATAAACAGCATCAAATGAATCAGGTACCGTTAGCATTGTGTAGCTGTCTGCCTGGTTTAGATATTTACTACAAAGTGTAAATTGCACAGATGTTCTGATGATCTTCTCCTTATGGGGAAAGCAGCGTTCCTGAAAAATAGAAAGGGAGGATGCAGTTATGGATTCTTTCTTTCTTGTTCATTTTTAGCTTCCCAGAATGCATTTTTAATTCCTTTGGTATCATTTCAGAAAGCTACTAAAAACATTTCAAACTGAGCCTTTCTTTTGATTTACCAGTCCCTGTTTAAAAAATAATGTGGTGCGCACACCAGCCTCACTGATATCTGGTCAGTCCACTCTGTTTATGCCTGACTCTGACTTTGGTTAATTTCTTGTGATATTTTTTAGGGAAAAATTATACAGAAATAATTTACTCTCTTGTTGTTCAAAGTTGGGTACTTTAAAAATTGTGTTAGTATTTTTTTTTCTACTGTAAAGTCTTCTAGCAATATTTAGTCAAAACCATAGTGCGGTAAAGAGGGTTGGTTTTTTTACACAGCAAATATATATTTCTACCATGTATAGTGGAATGTGGAATTTTAAAAAGGTAAATAGATGGTGTATAATGAAATATTAACTGTTCAGTAAGGGTTTAATCTGTTGATTATTATATTGTATCATATTTCCATTGATTTTGATGGATTTTGGACCAAACTCTAATTGAACACACAGAAACACTGGTATAAGATAATTGTTGTAAAGTGCAAAATTAGGTATGGTGGGTTGTGTTTAAAAAGGTAACATTCATCTCCTCTTCATGATACTGGTAATTGTAACCAGACACACCAGATTCCATGAAAGGCAGGGAAGGGTTAATTAGAACAAATTAAGACACCTGAAGCAGGAAACAGGCTTCCAAGGAGGAGCTAAAAAGAAGAGTCCTGCTCAATTTGGAGGAAAAGGAAGGAATGAGCAGCTGCAGGCAGAGGGAGAGCAGATGTGAGTCTCTTGAGGAAAGCTGGCTAGGCCAGGGATCGGGGAAGACTGGTACCAGGCAGATCTCCTAGAGGAAAGGAAAGAGGCCAGTGCACCTATGACTTGTCAGCTGATCCCAATTAAGCTTAAAAGAGGGAACCTGGACCTAAAGGAGAGAGTCAGAGCTGCCTTAGAATGCAGATGGAATCAATCTGGAAAAGGGTAGGTGAGAGCTGCCTGGGAGTGAGAGTTGTGGCAGGTGGGAATTGCCTGAGTACAGGAGAGAGATAGAGAGAGAAGGAGCTGCAGAGCGTTGCCTGAGGGAAAGCTGCAGAGGGTCAGAAAGTGTTGAGGAGTGGTGAGAGATGCTAGAGCAATACCCGGGAGATGAGCATGATGAGAGGTGTAGAGCTGCCAGGAGCTGTGTCGTGAGAGATGCCAGAGTTGTATGTTGATAGTCTGCTGAGGACTTAAGTTGTTATGACTTATTTGCACATGTCTTTCTTTTGTAATCAATTAGCCCCACAAGGGCTATGCATATGCAAAAATAATGTTTAGACTAGTTCTGGAAAGAACTGAAGCAGAAATGGAGGTAGGTGCACTGGTTATGCCTCAACCTGATGCTGAAGGTGCCCAGGCAGGGGCTGTGCTATGCCAGTGATGACGCAATATTTTCTGAATCCTAGAATATAATATTCCAGGGAGATAAAAATTGCTTCCTTTTAAATAGAAATCACTCCACATAGTAGGAATCTTGCATGTACCACTTTGTTTGAAAGAAAGAAAATGAGAACATGAAACGAATGCAGAATGCATGAGACAGAGTGAATACTTTTATATTGTAATTAGGGCAAAGCAACCACAATGCACAACCTAAGCCTATTTTATTCCAGGAATATTACCAAGAACAAATCTGTGCTGGACATGAGGAGCCTTCATAACAAAGGTTTTGTCAAAACTGTTGTTTCTACAGAAAGTTTCAACTCTGACAAATCAGCATTTTCTGACAAAAACATTTTTGTAAATTTCCTGACCAGCTTTAGTGATGATATATGGGCAGGAGAGTTAAGATGAGCTTTAAAAGCAAGGGCTAGGCGTATGAATTTCATGTGGAAGGAGATATGGAGGCAGCATAGAGACTAATACAAGGCTAGATCAAAGACACTGTAAATCACCAAAGATCAGTAGACTATTTGCTCTCCTTATGGCAGAGTGACCTGATGTCACCCCAAGCAAAAAAAAAAAAAAAAAACCTGCGGCGTGGCCAGAGCACAGGTGCAGGGGGACTGGCTAGTGGGGGGGAGGGAGCGGGCGGGAGAGAGAGAGAGAGAGAAGGGGGCGGCCAGGGCTACAGCGGGGGCACTGCCACGCGGCCCCTCCCGCCGCGCCGCCTCCTGCCGCCTGCCGGGAGGGCTCCACTCTGGTCGGCGGGGAGGGAAGGACGAGGACTGCCCTGCTGGGCTTGCTGCAGGGCGCTCCGGTCCTCCGCGCCGCCGCCCCCTACAGGGCGGCCGGAGTGGAACAAAAAAAAAAGCGGCCGTGCCGACCTAGGATTGGGCGGAATGCTGCCTCGAACAATCTGCCGCCCCAAGCACCAGCTTGCTCAGCTGGTGCCTGGAGCCGGCCCTGCCTGATGTACAGTTTTTGTAGCATTTTTGACTGATCTCATACCACTATCTTGCATTAATAAAATTGCTACTTTACGTTTCTTGCCTGTGAATGTAGTACAACCTTTCAGCAAAACATTTCAACACTGGAAGAAATGTTGATGGCAAGAGTATGTTTTCCAAATGAGCTACAAGTGGATTGTAAAATGAACAGGCAGGTAGCTGAACTAATTACTTGAAAGTTAGACCAAGTGTGATTTTTGCAATTTTCACCAGGGAAAACATCTTTTCACAGTGGGCAAAGTAGTATGGAGAAGGGGTTGGCTTCTGGAAAACTGGAATGGCAGTTTTCCACTTGTAGGAACTCTTATTCTCACAAAAAATTTAAGGTGAGTACAAACAATATTCGAGTTTAACAGTTTAGTCAACGATCATTTCTCCCTCTCTCACACTAAACAGTTGAGAGTTGCTTTCTGCCTCCTCCTCCCATCCTTATATAGGAGCTTCAATTATAAACAGCTATCACATTGCTCTGCTGTTACAGCACCATAGAGCATAGGGAGAGAGTCTCTGAAGATCTGCACAGCTCATCTGTCCTAACAGCATTCATACATCTTAGTACAGATTCAATCCACACTTATTTTCATCTCCTTAAAGGCCTTTGATGTATTTGAGTACTTGCTGGGTTAATGAGATCAACCCCCACTTTGTGCTGAAACTTCAGAAACACTGGTCCAGAATCATTTGGGACTCATTCCTGGTCCCTGTGCTGAGCCCAAATAGTCAGTCACCAGGCAAGAGGTTTTTGCAGTATTCATGGGGGAAGGGATGGTGTTCTCCCCGCTCCTCACCCATCTCACACTTGCAGTCTCTGATTTGCCTGTGTTCCAGCTCTGTGTTGGAAGTCAGCCAGTGGATCCACTGGCCTTGAACTCACCCCTTCTCCATACACCTCCACATGCTGGGATAGGTGATTTTTCATAGAGCACAGCTCTTCAGTGCACAAAGGGTGCAGACAACTTCATGAGTTTGCTGCATGCTGTTCCATTCCAACAGATTCCATTTAGTGTTGAAGAATAGATGTCCACAGAGTCTGGATGGGGATTTGTTCCTTAAAGACCTAGTATCTTTACTGGTTTTCTTAAAATT
The DNA here is from genome assembly GCF_013100865.1 of Trachemys scripta elegans. Classification (NCBI taxonomy): domain Eukaryota; kingdom Metazoa; phylum Chordata; order Testudines; family Emydidae; genus Trachemys; species Trachemys scripta. The sequence goes on along the minus strand of NC_048302.1, from coordinate 42,833,553 downwards.
AACAGCCTGTTCAGAGCAATGTAAAGGAAGATTGGTCTGGCCCTGTATATCCATCTTATAGTTGCTGCATGCTTGCTTAATATTAGTCAATGCAAAAGTAGTGTACACACAGGCCTGACACCTGTAAGCAATTATGGAATGTTACTGTTTCTGCTAAATATTGCAGATGGGGAAATGTGTGGGCACGGTAATTATCTTGGGTGTTCGCTCAATAGCAATAGAGCATACTTGTGTTGCTAAACTATTGTGACTGGAGTAGTGAAGTAGCAATTTTTCTAATGGAAGACAGTGGGGTGAGGTCAGCCAAAAGAGCTACAATACTGATTTGTCCTTCTATAAATGTATTTACTATCAAGTCACTTTGCTGAAAGATGAATGAATAGTCATGAAATATAGCCACTTCTACAGTTCTTTGCTGATTTATAGTAGCTTTGATCTCATCTTGTATTAGTCTCTGTGCTGCCTCCACTTCTCCTTCCACATGAAATTCATACTCCTTGCTTTTAAAGCTCGGCATAGCTCTCCTGCCTACATAGCATCACTAGGACTGGTCAGGAATTTTTTTGTGCAACATTTTTTGGTCAGAAAATGCTGATTCCTCAAAGATGAAACTTTTTGTGGAAACTGGACAGGTTTTTTTACAACTTTTGTCAGGAAGGCTCCTGTGGTTTGGCTTGGAACGGAGAGAGAGACACACACACCAGAATAGCCAATAGCCCTGTGATTAGGGCACTCACCTTCTGATGCCTGATTAAGGTACTTGAATCTGGGTCTCCTATCTCAGGTGTGTGCCATAATCACTCCACCTGATTCAGACTAGGGTCCTGAACCTGGCTGGCCCACAGCCTAGGTGGTAGTGCCCCAATCATCAGGCTATTAGCTAATCTGGGGTCTCTTGTTCTGTCTTCCCTACTCCCTGTTTTATGTGTGGGGAAAAAAATTAAAAGGTCTCATTTTTGTTCTGATGTTGAATAGGAAATTTTTTTGAAATCTCAGAGATTTAGGGGCTGAGAAATATTACCACATCCCTCCCAGCTCTTATCATCGCCATATCTCATTTAAGCAGCCTAGTGTTAGCCCCAAAGGGCCTTGTCCCCTTTCATGTTTCTGTGAAACATCCAGTATAATTTTGGATGCTGTAACAATAACAGTTGCTAATCACTTGCACTCTCCTCTTCAGGCTCTGTGCTCTGGCAGTTCTACTTTGCTTCACGCAGCTTTGGTTCCCTCCCTCTAAATATGCTTCTGTTCCTTCTCCCGTGCTAACCCCTATGCTGGATTGTCGTCCCTGATCTTATATGCCATGTTTACTTCCCTCTTTGCCTTCATATCACTCCTGAAAACTCTTTTTTCCACATAATTCATACAACAGAAACTCACTCTCCTGTGCTAACACTGTAAATTATATATGGCATAAAAGGGACTAACATGATGTAGAATGCCAGCCGAATAAGCACATCCCTGTGTCCGGTCTTGTATGCAACTTGTATTCTACCATTCTGTCCTTAAGACACAGACTGCAGCTAAATGCCGAGCTCTCTCTGGAACAACTGAAAATAATTTGCTTTAATTTTTGCAGAGATACACTAGAGCCTTTCTCGAATGAGGGGCCACATTGTGAATAACAGTTGAGCTGCGCACATCCACACTGGCATGGCGTCACACTAAGATATATGGGGCGCATATGTTGCTTTGCACTGCAGTAAACTGAGCCACTCTGCATCCCCCCACGGGCCAGCTGACTTGAGATAAAACAAGCACCACCACACTCATACATCCAATGAAGTGGGTATTCACCCACGAAAAGCTCATGCTCCAATACGTCTGTAAGTCTATAAGGTGCCACAGGACCCTTTGCTGCTTTTACAGATCCAGACTAACATGGCTACCCCTTTGATACTCATGTTAAGGATTTTTTTGTGGGTGAGACTGGAGTCAGGAGTCACACTGAGTTCTCTTTGCAATGAAGAGAAGCCTTAACACACATGTGCTTTTGCTTGATTATTAGAGGTGCTAAAACTCTTGCAGCTTGCACTGAAGTGATTAGTATGTGAGTACTCAGTCCCCTTAGTAACTTTTTGTAATTCTCGGACTTTGAAAATCTCAACCTCAGGCTGCAGCAGGAGTCATCCCATCCAAGCTGAAAGATCAAATTGTGTTTTAAGGGTCAGAAGACAACAACATTGTATACATGGGTCCCCCAATATGATAGTTGCTACAATATACTCAAAAATCAGAGTTGCGGATATATATGCAACATAGGCCCTCTTTATTCTGGTCAGCAAAAGCAGCTATCTAGCCATCTGGGCTTAAAGTCAGTTTTTTGTACTGTACTGTAGACACGGTCTCACCATGCTGTAAACAAATCTACAAATCGTTGCTATAGACAAGTTCTCCAGCATTAGCCCTTACCAAATCAATAGAATGGTTTGTAAATTAGTGATTAGCACGGTTAGGCTCTGTTCATAATAGTTATGGAAAATATGCTAGCTTTTTCCTAGCAAGAGCAGAATTGAAGCACAGTTGGCTAAGTGAGGTGCAATCGCCGTTTCTGTGGGCCCCATAGACAAGGCTAAGTGTCTATCTGGAGAATGAAGTATCCTAGGGCCTTGTCTACTTGAAAATGTTTGCCAATTTTTTAGGGCTAGCCAGACAGCAAGAATTCTATTTTTTGAACAATTTTGGGGTTTTGACATTTGTTTTCATTCCACTTTGGGACAAAAAAGAGATCTTTTGAAAATGTTGAGAGCCTTTGCAATTCTGCCAATAGCCTTGTGGTTGTGCCACTCATGTGGGAGACCCAGGTTCAAATTTCTGCTCAAATCAGTCTTTCTCAATCTCCCCTGTTGTAGAGCTGTTCCATCTTGAATAAATAATTAAATATTCACTGGGCTAGAGAAAGATTGACTCCATAGACTGGTGCTTAAAGCACTTACATTCAGATATTTTGGTACCCAGACACTCTGCTTCAAAGCATGGACTAGAATCTGGGTCTCCCACATGCCAGGTGAGTGGCCTAACCACTCGACTATTGGTTATTCTGGGCAGTGCTGTCTCTTGGTTTTGATCAGCAATTTCATCCTGGACTTGAGAAATCCTCTTGATGAAAATTTTATTGAAACCATACATCTCCTTAAAAAAACAATCTGTTTCAATTTCTTGAAGGCAAAAGTTATCAAAAAATTCCTGATCGTTTTTCAAAATTTCCCATGATTGCTACCAGCATTTCAGATTCACTATTTGGTAGCAAAGTTGGGAGAGCTACTATAGGAAAGCTTCAAATGGTTGATGTCTTCTCTCTCAGCAGGGTTTGGTGGACATGGTGCTTAAATATCAATGGCTGACTAGAGTTTCCACTGTTGCTTGTACTGGTGGAAATTAAATGGTGCTAGGAACCATGGGAAATCTTAGCAAAAATATCCTAGTACACCTCTACCCCGATATAACATGACTCGATATAACACGAATTCGAATATAACGTGATAAAGCAGTGCTCCGGGGGGGTGGGGCTGCGCACTCCGATGGATCAAAGGAAATTCGATATAATGCGGTAAGTTTTCTTTGGCTCCTGAGGGCAGCGTTATATCGGGGTAGAGGTGTATATACAAGGCTTTGATAGGTTTGAGATAGACTGCAGTATTATTTCAATATGCCAACCCCAAGAACTCAAAAATCCTGACCATGACTGGTTCTCCCTGGGGGCCACCTGGAACTGAGGCAACACTGAGCCTCTGACCCACCAGCCTGGGCTCCGTCTCACACTGTGCTGCTGTGACAAGCTGCAGACCCACTCCCTCTCCTACACTTCCTCCAGCATTCAAACAGGTAGGGACACACCCAGTTGCAGTTACATGCAGGCTCTTGGACCAGTCACTGCATAAACCAACAATAGAGAGGCTACAGTCAAAATAATCACCAGCTTCCTAGCCTAGGACCCCAGAGCTATACCATCCTGCCGTGGTCCAAACCCCAATCAGTATGAATTTATTATCCAGTTCGCCTACCCCTCAATGTAGAGAGGAAATGCAACAAGCCTGTGCTAATCCAAGCTGAGATTTTCCCCCCAGACACTTCACTTAAAGGCACACTTGGTTTAAATTAAAACATAAAACAAGTTTATTAACTACAAAAGATAGATTTTAAGTGATTATAAGGGATAACGAACATATCAAAGCAGATTACCTAGCAAGTAAACAAAAATGCAAACTAAGCTTAGCATACTAGATAGATTGGATCTAAATTCTCACACTGAGTGATGGTACAAGCAGGCTTTCAGATTCTTAAGGCACAAGCTGCAATTCATACACTGTCAAGGATAGTGTGGGCCCCTTACTGAATGAGGGAGGCAACCTAGTGACCGAGGATGTAGAAAAAGCTAATGTACTCAATAATTTTTTTGCCTCGGTCTTCACGAACAAAGTCAGCTCCCAGACTGCTGCACTGGGCAGCACAGTATGGGGAGAAGGTGACCAGCCCCCTGTGGAGAAAGAAGTGGTTGACTATTTAGAAAAACTGGATGAGAACAAGTCCATGGGGCCAGATGCGCTGCATCCGAGGGTGCTAAAGAAGTTGGCTGATGTGATTGCAGAGCCATTTGCCATTATCTTTGAAAACTCATGGTGATCGGGGGAGGTCCCGGATGACTGGAAAAAGGCTAATGTAGTGCCCATCTTTAAAAAAGGGAAGGAGGAGGATCTGGGGAACTACAGGCCAGTCAGCCTCACCTCAGTCCCTGGAAAAATCATAGAGCAGGTCCTCATGGAATCAATTATGAAACCCTTAGAGGAGAGGAAAGTGATCAGGAACAGTCAGCATGGATTCACCAAGGGGAAGTCGTGCCTGACTAACCTAGTAGCCTTCTATGATGAGATAACTGGCTCTGTAGATGAGGGGAAAGAAGTGGATGTGTTATTCCTTGACTTTAGCAAAGCTTTTGATACGGTCTCCCACAGTATTCTTGCTGCCGAGTTAAAGAAGTATGGGCTGGATGAATGGACTGTAGGGTGGCCTGGTTACATGCCCTGGCATATCTTGCTGAGTCATAGTAGCCATTACCTACAGGCTGTCTGGAATGTTTACAGGAAGGCTAAGTTCTTCCGGGGTCCATTGTCTTTGCTGATGAGCCATCGGCACTGTCTGGCTTCTTCATTGTTGTATCTGAAAGGCTGGCTTTGGGTGTTTTCCAAAGTAAGCCCATTTGAAATACAGATCCCTAGTCAATATTTATAACTTCAGATACAAAAATGGTACATGCATACAAATATGATTGGCTGAATATGATTATCCTAACTTTTCCAATGACCTCCTACATGGCCCGTCTTGCACAAAATGCATCATAATTCTGCTATAATCATATCATAATAATATCACTGTGAAGAATATGGGGTGCAGTGTCATACTGATCTCCCCTCAATCCCCAAAATAATGAAAATAATTATGTGAAATAAATAAGTGTTGGGTTCTTTTTATTTGCCTCCTGTTTTCTGAGTTTTTAGGGTATATTTGAACAATGTTTTCAGGGTTTTTTTTCCTACAGCCATGAGGGCTAAACTTATTTTTTTAAAGTGAAAGATGAGATTCTTATGTAATTATATGCTTGCAGTAGCAGGGGTTTTAAGAAAAACATCAGATATGAGACTTGCGCTTGAGCTGGACAGCAATTTTCTATTAATGTCTTTTTGATTTTGCCAAATGGTTTTGATTTTCTTTTGGGAAAATCAAAAATGAAATATTTTATTTTGGGTCAGATCAACCTGAATGGAAACCTTTTGGTTTGTTGAACTGAAATGTTTTGATTTGGCTTGGTTTGACATTTAATCTGTGTCTGCCTGGGAGCTGTCCCAGTGCCTCATGGGAATTATATTTCGGATGCTTCATGCTCCCATTCTCCTCTATGGGCCAGGCTCCCTACCCAGACTACTATTGTCTGAATTACAACTCCCTTCATGCACTGCAGCAAGTCAAGTGCAGACAGATTAATGTTGAATTGAGCTGAAAGAAAATGTGAACAAACTGCAACAAAACATTTTGATTCAAGAATGTCACTATTTTGATCAGACATTTGAGAATGTCAAATTTCTGAATCTAAATGTTTTGGAACTTTCTATTCTGAAAAAAGAAAATTGATCTTTCAAATTTTCATCCTGATCTGGAACAATATCAAACTTCCCATGGGATAGAAATCCTGCTTTTCAACATGCTGTGCTCATAATAAAATCACGAGAGCTTGTCAACATTGTACACCTCTACCCTGATATAATACGAATTCGAATATAACGCGGTAAAGCAGCGCTCCGTGTGGGGGGGGGGGGAGGCTGCATGGTCCGGCGGATCAAAGCAAGTTCGATATAACACGGTTTCACCTATAACGCGGTAAGATTTTTTTGGCTCCCGAGGACAGTGTTATATCGGGGTAGAAGTGTATCTGTGATCTTCTTCCCAAGTGGGTAGCTTTATTCTTCTACCTTCGAGAATTCACCACTGGCTTGTGAACTTGAAGCATTTCTTAAATTTTAGACAAAAAAGACTTGCTTGGTAGGTGGCTCTCCACACTCTTACAGCTCTTGATAAAACTTGCTGCTTCTTTGTCACTATGAAGGCGGGTAACTTTCTGGTACACTTGAACAATACTGAGCCTTGCAGTGAAAGTATCTGTATGTACCAGCAGTCTAGCATGTCAAAACAGCTGGGGGTTTATTTTTTGGGTCACTACTTGTGTCAGGAATTACAACGACAAAATTAACAGCCAGTATCCACATATTGGTATGTTAAGTAAACTGCAGCTTGATGGAAAGAAGGGTTCCCTAACGATGCACCATGGGAACATCACGTGGTTTTAGCTAAAGGGCTGATAGGCTGTATCCACAGGACAGTAGGGTTAGTTCTGGGGAATGATGTACGCAGTAGGTGCTGCAGCCACGGCTATTAGTGTCTATTTTGACAAGATGAGGTACCCAAGCCCACAATACAAGTTGGGCAAAAATGTGGAAACATAAATATGGGAAGATAGTTGTGTGTTGAGTCCTCACTGTATCTCTGCCTGTTTTTGTAGATACAGACTAACACGGCTACCCCCTGATACTTGTCTCAATATGTGTGTACCAGAGTTTCCTATTTAAAGTGTAAACCCTTCCCTTTATGTTGTTTGGTCAGTAAGGTACTGTTCATTTTCAACTTTCATTACTTTGACTCCCCTCTGAGAAATCTTTTTTTTTTTTTTAATTTATTTGTTTGTTTGTTTGCCCATCCTTGACTGTACAGGAAGGCTGAATGGTCAGATGAATCCTTAACAGTGTTAAATTCTCAGTAACAGCTTGAAAACACTAGATGGCACAGGAGTGGTAAGAATGAACTAATAGGCTGCTTATAGAAGTCTGTCCGTATGTCTTTAAGCTGTTTAATAATACAAATAACCAAATTTAGAAGGTTGTCTAGCCTCTAGAGTGACTACTTTCCTCTTTAATTTGATCTTTATCCTAGATTAAATGAAGTCTTTGCATTGAAAGTGTAATACCTTTTCATGGTAGGGCATCCAGAGAACTGAATTACTCTTTCCTTGAGATTCATACACATCCATGTCTCTTCTGGTAAAGGAAAATGAAGACTATATATTACTGTAATAAATATATGTAGTATAATACATTAGTACAGTATCCAGCTGTCACAATTATCCCAGCGAATAGATGCTGAGCTCTTGGAACAGTTGTGTCAGGAAATGGCTCACATAAGAGTAAACTTCATGCTCTGTTACGTTGTGTAGTTCCCAAGATAATGATCAAAAGCTTTTCTCAGTTCATGTACTGTATATTGTGTGTCCCAGGAAGTTATTAGGTATTTGCCAAACTCTAAAATACTATTTTATTGTTTCCTCTGACTGAAGAGGGAAAAGCTACAGTATAAACAGGCCTGTGGGGATCAGACTAATGATCATAAAAAAGTTTCATCTCCTTCCTACAGAAGGCTGCTTAATTTTTTTTTCTTTCAGAAGTGCTGTGGAAAAGTTCCAGATTAAAGGTTCTGGGGACTGCAGCCCTTGAGGGAGCATATTCTTTTGCTTAGCAGAGCACCAGGAGTAGGGAACTCATCTCTGTTCTGTCACTGACTTGCTGCGTGACCTTGGGCAAGCCACATATCCTCTGGGGGCTTTGTTCCTTAATTCCTTGCACTTTGCGTAGTCATTAAAGTAGGAGTAAAATGCTGCCATTCTGATCTAGTAGCATTTTACACCCACTGTGTACAGCTGTACATGATTGCACAAGGAGTAGAGCAGAGGAGAATCAGGTCTTCTGTGCTTCATTTTCTCCATACCATGGGAAGATTATTTTAGCTAACATCTGTACAGTTCTTTAAGTTGTAAAAGCTGCCCTTCATGCTTTGGAAGAGCTCCCTGTAAACATCCGCAAAACTACTTTGTTGTTCTCTTTCAAATCCCCCTTTAAAACTCTCCTTTGCTGTGATGCCTACAAAAAACTTAAGTTAGGATGCTGGTGTGCTTATCATGCTGCTCAATATTGTCTCGCTGTTTCCTTAGACTCCCCCGTCTGTCGGTATCTATCTGTTGTCTCTTGTCTTATAGTTAAATTGTGAGCTCCTTGGGGCAGGGACTGTTTATCGGTTCTGTGTTTTGTACAACAGCCAGCACAATGGGCTCCTAGTTATTGACCAGGGCTCCTAGGCACTATGGTAATACAAATAACATATAAAATCCTGATTTTGATATTATTTATACCAGTTTTACATCGATGTAACTACATTGGCTTCAGAGGAGTTACACTAGCATGACAGAAGGCAGAACTGGTCCTGAAGGGTTATCTCTTTGTCTACAAAACAGGGACACAACATGTAAATTTGTGTGTGTGCACTCTTGCTGCTGCTCCGGCCACAAAACATGCTATATGCCTGCTGCTTTACTTAGGGAGGCGGTAGGAAGGGAATTTTTTCAGCCCATGGCATGGTTAAATGTTTTCTCATCTTCTTTCCTTTTCTATAGTGACAGTTGCACACATGAACAGGATTAACCCCCCTGCTTTGGCAATGTAGTGCTAAGAAACTTTGTCTACGTGTTAATTCTTTGGCAACTAAAGAGACATCATCAAGATAAAAATCACATTTAATGAATGTCATTGTCTGCTGCTTTTTACAACCTAAAACTCAGTGTTATTGACATGTTGACATTTGATCCCATGGCATAATAAGATTTCCTCTAGATTCTGGCATAAAAAAAATAATGGAGATATCCTATCTCCTACAACTGGAAGGGACCTTGAAAGGTCATCAAGTCCAGTCCCCTGCCTTCACTAGCAAGACCAAGTACTGATTTTGCCCCAGATCCCTAAGTGGCCCCCTTAAAGCTCAAACCACTGAGCTCTCCCTCCCCATAGGAGAGGAGATATGATCAAAACGTGTGGGACCCTGCATATGTGAGCTTTCAGGGAGCAGGAACTGTTGCTCATCGTGAGCTTTTGGAGTCTGCCTGAAAAGAATGAACAAAGCCAGTTTAACTTGTCTTTAAATTCTCTACCTCTTTGCACATGTCAGACAGCAGCATCTTTGTGGGGAACTATATCAAGAACTGTTGATAAGTCTAGTACTGTCAGCAAAGATGTTTGACCTTTGTCTCTGCCTAGGATAAGATTGATTACCTGGGCTGTATGCAAGTCTGAAGGCTCACTAGATAGGGTCTTAAAAATAAAAGGTGTGTTTTTAACACAAGTTAACTAAGTAAAGTTAAAATTTTAGGGAAAATGAGGAGGTTTGTAGTTTTTGCACAAGTTAGCATGTCAAGGTAAAGAGAGTGGGGAGCTATGGCATGGCTAACTTGAATTAATCTTTTATTTTTTCGTGGTTTATTTTGGAAATGAGGACAAGGCCTAGATGCTGGTGGAGCTCAAGTGCTGCTGAGACAGATTTTCTACTACTTTCTGTAACACTTTACACAGTGTGGGGAGTTAGTGAGGTAAAGTACTTGGCATTCAGTGATGATTTTTTGATTATTTGACAATGAACTCCCCCCCCCCTTCTACTGTTGTGGTTCAAGGTCACAGGTAGATTCCTTTCTCTAAGGGAGTCACAGATAGTCTCTAAACAAATGATCCAGATGTTCCTTATTCCTCATTTGCATGACCAAATACCATGTTCAGTGCCTTCAGAGCCTTTGGTTAAGTAATTGGAGCATATTCTGACTGGGATAATTGTGTTTTTTCATTCTGTTCCTATTCTGCATCATCAGATACTTCTGATCTCATCTGCAGTGCTTTTAACTGATCTATGGGTATTATGACTTTCCTACCTTTATACTCTTACTTTCCTTTTAAATTTTATCTTTAATAAGGCTTAGGTTGCCTACCTCACTAGTTTTCCTCCACTTCTCTAGTCTCCATTCAGAAGATGCTGCTGTAACATGAATCCAGAGCATGCTGATGACCCTTTAAATGCAATCTTTTTTCTTTCAATCTATTATAGATTGTGAGCGCATAACTGAAAATTATGGTACATTTTTAAAATGTACCTTACTCTTTAAATGTTATAGACACAAGTATTTCTTTGGCTTCATTTAATCTAAAGTAGGAAGAAGATTGAAGATTTCACATACACATGAAGTACTTTGCATCAAGGGGAAGTACAATAGCTTTTCTTCTCTAGACGCACAATTACCCTAAGTATTTTTTCCAAGCTAAATGAATACTGACCCTTTTATGCGTCCTCCCCCCCCCAAAGTGAACAAAGGACCTAAATCTGCATTGCACACAAAATCATGGATGTTTTGGGAGCATAAGGAATGCAGCAGCAGGGCATAATTTTTCCATAATGCAGTGTAGTAATACGAAAAGTAGTAAAAGAAACATGGAGGAGAAGGTGCTTACATTTTACAGAGATTTAAAAAGTTCTCTATTTTCTTCTGTCAGTGGCATACTCAGACTAATCTGTAAATAATGTCCTATATATTATTAATTGCTGAGGCTGTGTGATTGCCTGCCTCCCACTAGGACTTCTGTGAAAAATAAGATGATTTTGGACACACACAATTCCATGGGAAAACAAAGTAAACAGTTAGGAACAGGGTAGGGCTCAAGTATTTAGAAAAATGTAAACAGTAATGGAAAAGAATGTCCTGAAATAATGTATGACAGCAAACTTTTTGTTGAACCAGAAACAAGTTAAAAACTGTGTAGTAGTCTTCATATCCTAGCCAATGCTCTAGGAACCATCTAAACTGGTGCTATTTGTGCAAGTAGTGTGAAATTCCTCTTAGTGGCAGATGAAAACTGCTGTGCTGTCTGTAAGTACCCAGATGACTTACACTGACAAGTACATTCAAAAAACCAAACCTTTGTTTGACCAAGATGTGGCCAAGATGGCGCTTGCGTGCCCTACTTTTGTTGTATCGCTTCCCACTAATCTCTGTATGTCTGTTTTTAGTTGTGAACTCCTATGCTGATACCTTCTGTGTTTGAAAAGTGCTTGAGGGCACTATGAAAATCTAACAATAAAATAATGGTTATGCTGTCATGGTATCTGTGATCAAGATACCAGAAGAATGAAGCCATTCTAAATGAGCCAATGTTGTTGGTTAAGGCTTTGTCAATTTCTTTTTGTGATTTAGAACTCTTGAAAAGATAAACTGGAGTCAAAAATAACCCTCAGGCTTTTAATGATTTTTTTATTATGGAGGATGGGGATGGGAGAAGACATATAGTGCCAAATTCCTCCATAGACTCAATTAATTGACTTAAATTGGGTTGTACTCAGATTGAATATAATCACTGAAGGGCTATGCTGAGTATAGGAGAGCTGAAGATTTTGCACCATGCTTTAATACCTTCCAGTTCAGAGTAGTGTGATTACATTTATTCTGGGTGTCTATTATAAAAATATAACTTCAGATTCTCCCCTGTGTTGGGGTTGCTATGCATTGTGATGGTAATACAAAGGTAATCTATATCTAGTGCTGCAGTTAAGGGTGGAGTATCCCTTAGATAGGGGGATCCTCTGGTGTTGTGGAGATGACATAATGGCCACCCCAGTTCCTGTGCCTGGCATGGAGGCTTGGCTGGTCCTTCCTGTGCCCATCCATCCCCAGCTTCTATGACAGCTCCTTGGGGTAATTGATAGCTGGCTTTATTAGGGAAACCTAAAGGTCAAAATCTGATACACTGGAGAATTCAGCACCACTCAGGCTTTTAATTATGAAGGGGCATGTGGGGGTGCGTGGCATAAGTAAAGATGCGTTGTACTACGTTCACATTTATTTTAATTTTATTTTTGTGCTTCTATAGCACCTTTCATCTAAAGATCTCTAAGCACATTGCCCCAGTGAGGTGTGTAAATGTGATGGTTCCATTTTGCGGATGGCAGTGCTTAGAGGCTGAGGCTAAGTGACTTACCCAAAATCACACGAAGTATGCAAAGCTGGAAAGAGAACCCAGGTTTCCTGATTTAGTCACATGACATTCTGAATTTGGTAGACTATCCTAGGGCCCACTTGCTCCTGAGAAGTATTGGTTTGACTATCCTGAGGCTGATGTCCTTTACTTATCCAGAGAGCTTGCACAACTTAGGCATCAACAGTCCGAGCTTTCTCCCCTCTGCTCTATCAAAATGCCTCAGTCCTGATGTAGGCAGAAAGGCAGAGACTATGGCCAAGGTTGAGGGGGCATTGCAATGTCCATCTATGCTCAGTCAATCCTATTTTGACTACTTAATATGGGTGCCAATTAGTACCTATTCTCATGGTGGCTTTGGTATTGTGAATACCCGTCACAAGGAGCAGTACTGAAATTACCCATGCATTCTGCCAAACGGCCACTTGGTTTTTACTTTAAAATTGCCAGCTTCAGGAAGGATTGAGTATTCTGTCCACTGCAACTGATCATATTTCAAAGGAGAGCCCTGAAATGAGGCCGTAATTTTTCTTTGGGATCACTTTAAATAAAAACAATATATGTGTACAAAAAGTGTTACTGCATAAGAAAGAGTAAACTATAGGGTGGAAAATCATATCTAAAATCTGTTCTCTTATGATCAGCTAATGAAAAACACCAAGAATGTTAATGGAAATGGAAAGCATGAAAAATACAAAGCATTTGTTTAGTTGAAGAAGGCAGTTTGCTTTCTGCCCATGTCCTCCATTGGCTCTAGATAAGAGACTGCTACAGTTCTGAAAGATGCTTAGTTCTTTATTAGTTAGTAAAGTAGTCATTTAATCAAATCACACTCACTTTATAAAGGAAGACATATTTTGAGACTTTGAAGAAGAGGGCAGCTTATTCTAATATGGCTTTGGTCAGTGATGGATTTGACCATGGATTTTTTTTATATGAATATTTTTCTCTATCAGGATTTCAAAACAGATAGTTTGACTTTTGCATTTTAGACTAATGAAGCTCTTGTTTTGTTGTCAATTTGGAAGCCACTATTAGGGATGTCATCAAGAGATGCTAAGAGGAGGGATAGCTAAGTGGTTTGAGCATTGGCCTGCTAAACCCAGGGTTGTGGGATCAATCCTTGAAGGGGCCACTTAGGGATCTGGGGCAAAATCAGTACTTGGTCCTGCTGGTGAAGGCAGGGGGCTGGACTCAATGACCTTTCAGGGTCCCTTCCGGTTCTATGAGATAGGTATATCTTATAATATGCAATGATTTGTTGGTTTTGGAGGGTTAAAAGCAATACCCACTTTTTTTTTTGTCAGAGTGCTGGCATTTATTGGAACAAAGAGGCTCCAGGTACATAACTTGCATGTAGCTGTTTACTCCCATGATCATAGCCAAAGCACTTGCTTTGATCAAATCACAGTCAACGGCTTCCTTCACCGACCTCATTCTCCAATCGAAAGTTTCTGATAGCATATATATGTGAAGCTTAATAAGTTACACTTTATTAAATTCAGCAATCTCCTGTTCTGGAACCTTCTCCTTGCTAACACATAAGCAAAAGTTATGAAATGAGAAGTATTCAAAGGAGTATGCTAAAGGGTGTAAGAATCTGGAGGTTTTCAAACATGTTAGGCTTATCTTTCTTCAAGAACGGAGGGCTGTGAAAAATAGCAAAGAATTACGGCAAAAACCATTTAAAATATAATTTCTTTTTAAAAGGATTACATTAGTGTGATAAGAATAATGGCTTTTAAGCTTGCTCGTTACGTTGCATTAGGGAAGAGGTGGTAGGCCAATGAAACCTCTGGCTATATCCTATGCTGCAAATGTAAGAGAATCACTGTGGAGCTGCAGATATGCAAGAGAATTCTGTAGCAATTTCGCAACATATAAACCTTCCGGGGTTGACAGACTACTACTGAAAAGTTCAATATAACTTTGAGCATAATAGTTAAATATAAACAGAAAAATGTAAAAATACATTTTTTTGAGTTTAAAAAAAACCAACCAAACAAAAAAAACCCAGTGATTTTTCTGAATGCTGATGGGCCACAATTTCAACTGTGATGAATCCATTCAGGCTAGTTCTGAGTGACTATGTACAATCAGATCCTGTCAATCCAATATAGTCCCAAATCATATAAAATATAGTGTGCTATGATGGCTGTTGTATGAGATTATTTTTGTGGCATTCAAACAAAATAAGAATGAAAAGAATGAAGTATAAATAATAGAGGCAGATGAATACAAGAAACTACCAATGATTTACCCAGCACAGGAGTCTCTTTTCATAAGGTCATCCTCGTGTAGTCTCCTCCTGTAGAGGATATAGTCATTCAGAGGACACTGCTTGTCCTGTCTCTGGGCAGTACTGCAGAAACAAAATTACCAGGAGGACTGGAAATGTCTAAAAGAGAGCCTTCATAGAAGGCTCATATTGACATGTAGTGGCTGAAATGAGTTACCTAACATAGCTGATGGGTTGTGTAAACACAGCATCCTTCCTAAGGCCAGCCTGACCTTAGTTTTGGATGTCTTTGCTCAGGTAGAACAATGCTCAAAGCCTAGAAAAGGCACACTGCTTGAAAGCTGAATATATGTCACAGTTGACTGAGGAGATAAGAAGCATATGTCTCTTGGTTTATTAGTTGGTGCTCCATAGTAAAGGAAACTCAGAGAATAATTCTCTGCATGTCAGCCTCTTAAGGGCCAAAACATGAAATTTTCCATGGCTGAGTTGGTGGCTATTTTAAGCAATGGCTAGGTTTATTTAGTGACATATCTTCACTTAGAAAATGTACCTATCTCATACTCTTGGACTTTATACAAAAATAACAAATTGGTGGATTCTGCCCATGTCATTATAATTTCAGTTTTCATGTAAAAATGTTTATGGTTAAAACTTATTCTAGTTTGTTTTGTTTATACAGCAGTAATCACAGGGTTTTTTTTTCATCATAGGTTGTTTCAAATTTCATTTCTGTATTTTATTAATTATAAGATCCCAATAGAGAGACATTGCTCCAACAGACTGACATGAATCCCTTGCAGATCAAAGTAAAAGGTAGGTGTTTCACAAACCATATGAAACAACTAAATGTGCTACTTCAGAACAACTTTTGTCAAGTAGCCTGCATATCGGTGGTATTCATGTTTCAAAATACTAGGACCCCTACATTTGAAAATACTATTCACTGATCTCTAACAACCAAAGGTGGATTAACAATTCACAACCAATATGTTTGTTTGTGTTCCAGAGTAACAAAGTAGAGTAAAAGGAACAATTATGGTAACATTCACAATTTGTCAATATAAAACTTGCACAAAAATTACTAATGTTTTAGAGGAAAATGTATGTTGGCAAATTTCTACATTTTGTGTTTGCATTTTAAGATGAGTAGGTTGGTGGTGACTAGTTTTAAGTCTCATAGCATTGGTTTGTGTTCCCTGACTGGCTGAGCCCAAGGGCAAACTAATGGGTAGTATGAATGGAAGCTTCCCTGCTAAAAATAGTGCCCCTTCTTCCTCTCCCTGGCTTGAGCAAGCAGTGCGCCCCTACAATTCCCACTCCTTCTTGGCTGGTGTGATGAAAAATCCTTCTTAAATCTATTTTAACTTCTGGGTGAGTCCTACTTTTGTGTTTAGGAGGGCCATCAGATGCAGATTTGAGTCATTTCCTCAGAGGATATGCACATTGTGATGGAATGCACCCCTATATTTTCACTCTACACACTATGGTAGTAATCTTTGTATAAAATATGCCTTGTTGAGATATCATTTGAAAATTAATAACTTGCTGGTCAGTAATATCATGGCAGAATGCATGTACAACATTATATGTAAAGTTATAAACATAAGCTAAAATCATGACTGAAGTGTGTTTACCAGTCAAAGCTGGGAAGAGGGTAAACCTGTTCACCAAAGAGGTTTTCAAAGACAAAGGGCAAGTTGACACCCCAGGCAGGTGTCATCAAAATTGATGGGCCATTACCTGTCAAGTGGCCATTCTTTGGCAAGAAAAGGAGGTGATTTTAGCAAAAAACACCATTAAGCTTTCCCTCATGAGACTCCATGTCTCCGTGCTCCCAGCTGTAAAGAAGTTTATCTAGGGGTCACTCTCAGGAAATTCATTTCAAAGGGTGACTGAACTATAAAATTGATGCGCAAAAACACCTCCCCCCCCAAGTTCTCTCCCTGTCCATCTCTCTCTTTTTCCACCTAAGAAAAAGTCTATGGACTTTGGATGCACGTTCTGACCTGAAGCTTGTTCCACAATGATACTGGGAACTTCACTTTAAAGCAAGTCTAGAAAGTTTAGAAAGTGTTTTGTCTTTATTATTCTTGTAACCATTTCTGACTTTAATGCCTTATTGCTTGTACTCACTTAAAACCTATCTGTTTGTAGTTAAATTTTTTTTGTTCATTAATTAAAATTAATCGAGTGTTTTGAACTGTGTGGCTAATTCCATTCAAGATAGCAAGTTGTTGTACATTGTTCCTTTACAGAGACAATGGACCTTTGTTATCTGAACTATTTAGGAGAGGGGATGCACATTTTTTGGAGAAAATCTAGGACTGAATCAGAGCTGGAGAGCTTACCTGCTGGCTGGTAAGCAGGAAACCAGGCAGGCTGGAGAGTGTTCAACCTCCCTAATTTCTATAAAGTTTTGATTGACATATTTCCTGGGAAAGAAAGAAAGCAGAATGGAAGGATTGTAGCTGGGTGGTGGCTTGTCCTGGTAGCTCCCAAACACCAGATGAGAGAATAGTCTATCTCACAAAGATTTTAGAGGTAGCAGGAACAGCGAACCGCGGCCACTGGGAGCTGCGAGCAGCCATGCCTGTGGACGCTCAGGTAATCAAGGTGTCTCATGGTCCACCAGGGGCTTACCCTGAACAAGCCACAAACCAAGTTTGGGAGCCCCTGCTCTGTAGCATGCTTTTAAATATTGTTTGGCCATGTTATTTGTTTAATTTTTATTCCCCTTATAGTCACAGGGCCGTATCCAAATTCCACTGAAGTAAACAGAAAAACTATATTGACTTTAATGAGCTCTATATATCCAAGATCATAACTGTAATTATAATATAATAATTATAATTCCAGCCTCCAACTCATATCTCAATGTGGTTGCCCTGAATTCTATTTTAAAGTCATGTGACTACTTGACTGGCATATGAAGGACCCAATAAGCTCCCTAATCACTTCTGGTGATCAAACAAGAAGCATATATATCCTTCCCTGAATAGTGTAGTACTCACCTGGACTTGTGTGGTGTTGTGTCTATTGTGTGTATGCAAATATATGGCTTAAATTTGCAAAAATGACACGTGATTTTTTTAAGTGCCTCCATTTTTTCTGTGCCCAACTTCAGACACCTGGAGACAACTCATTTTCAGAGTTTGGGTACCCATCACTAAAAATCAGGCCCTCTGAAGTTGCTGCAAGTTGGGCATCCAAAATTGTTGATCAGTTTGGCAAAATTAAGCCAAATATACATTGTGTGTGTGAGAGAGACTTTCCATATGACAATTCTCTCTCAAGCCAAATTATCATAACACCCATGAGCAGCAGTTTTGCATGGAATTTTGAATGTGGGACTCATGAAATTTCAGGCTAGAATGAATTTCCCTAGGTAATCTGTAAACATTTTAAGTCGTCTGGGGAACACAACATGGAGCAGAAAATAATATTTTGGAGACAAAAGAAAAGTAAAGTGAATTGAAATATTTCAAAAATTTCAGTTTTTGCCCTAATGCATTTTGATATGAATTAAAATTAAGATATGGAAGGTTCAGGCCCTGACAGGGCTCTGTGCAGGGGCAGGATCTGGCTACGTGATTTTCTTTTCAGAATCTGGGACATAGGTACTAAGAAATGCACAGGAGAGAGCACTAACTGGATTCTCTTTTTCTCATTGCTAAATGTGTTATAGTGTATGTTGCTATGACTTCTGAGTTGGTCCTGCAATAAATTACTATCTTGTGGGGGGTTAGACTACATTATATTCTTCATCTGTGCAATCTCTGCAAGTACTGAAAAATGTAATCTTTTTATACTGTTTCACTTGGACAAAACTAAACCTTTGCTGGTGAAACTGCCTTTGGCTGAGAATGAGGCTTATATAGTCATAGGCGGTGGTTCCAAATATATACATTTTTTCCAGTTCTAATGGGACTTGGGCACAGCGGGAAAGCATTCTGCTCCAGAGTATGCCTCATTGCAAGCACAGAAACCAACTCCTTAGACCAGTGTTTCCCAAATTTGAGATGCTGATTGTGTAGGGAAAGCCCCTGGCAGGCCGGGTCGGTTTGTTTACCTGCCATGTCCACAGGTCTGGCTGATCGCGGCTGCCATTGGCTGCGGTTCGCTGCTCCAGGCCAATGGGAGCCGCTGGAAGCGACGGCCAGTACGTACCTCTGCCCGTGCTACTTCCAGCAGCTCCCATTGGCCTGGAGCAGCGAACCAGATTGGCCAGCGATTGGCCAGACCTGCGGACATGGCAGGTAAACAAACCGGCCCAGTCCGCCAGGGGCTTTCCCTAAACAAGCAGCGTCCCAAGTTTGGGAAACACTGCCTTAGACCTTTGCCCAGTAGACATTTTGGAGCAGATTGTAACACCCTTATCACTCTGCAGTGCTGAGTCATCAGGAGCTCTCAATAACTCATTAATTATATTTTCCCAAGCAGTGTGTTTTGGCATTTGAAGCCTAGCTAATTACATGCAGGTCCTAATCAGTTGCTTCCCCCACCCCCTGTAATTAATTCTTTCTTTATTTATGAACAATTTGACTAAGCAGCTTATATTCTGCTTTCTTCACTTCCCTAGCAGATGTCTTCTTAGAAAGCAGATGTTGCCACTTTCTTGATAGGAGACACATCCCTCCCTGGATGAAAGAGGGGTCTGCAGTTTAATTGGTAGCATTGAAAATGTGAAGGAGCAGATATACTGTATGTTCCCTTACATTAAGCTAAAATCCAACATTGTCTAACGTGATGTTGAAGTATTTTAATTTGTGTTCTTCATGAAGGTAGAGCACAAAATAAAGAAAAGAGATTTAAATTTACATGCTAATTATTCTGACCTGACTGAATTTGGTGTCAGTCCTTATAGTTCACCCCCAGAGGAAATCTTTGGAAAGGAGATTTCTGAATCCAATAAAATTTAGAGTGCTGGGTATGGCATGAATGGCAGCAGTGTCCTCTATACAATCTTGCAGTTTATGTAGATTGCCTCTTACAACTGGCTTTCAGATGACATAGTATTGAAAACATAAGCTTCAATTATTTTTAACAAGATTTCAAAAATCTCTTGCCTGTAAATCAGCTTGGATCTCATTATTAAAAACAGCTTTTACTGCCAAATTAGCTTCTGTGCCCAAATGATACTTAGATTAGTCTTTAATAGATATTAGGATTTAATTAGCGAGAAATCTTTCTTAATTAGGTTTTATTAGTCTTCAGTCAGGACCCCTACACAGTTATTAGTGTTAGACATAATTACAATAGATTAATCGTTCTAGATCTGTCTGACTAATAAACAGGAGTGGTCCTTACTAAAGAGCTAAGCCTGCACCACTGAAGTCGATGGGAGTTTAGCCTGTATATTTAAAATGAGTTGCTCTGCTCCTACGTATTTGGGTGGAAGATTTACTGACTGAAAGTTCTGTGTTTTACCTATTTTTAGAGAGTATGACGAGATTATATATGAATCCAGCCATGGAGCTGAAAGCTCATTTTCATTAAACATCATTCTAAATAAACTTATTGCCTTTATTTATATGTATGCAACCCAAAGGACCAAGGTAAACCAGAAGTATGGAATTTCAACTTTTGTGCTGCTTCATTAAGAAGTAATTTTGTTACATGAAATTCTTTACTTTCTCCCAATTAAATGATAAAATACACCCAATTCTCAATATCAAACCAGAGCCTTCTACTAGTATAGATGTGGAATACAATATGCACATGCAAGGCCAGATCCTCATACCTTTACTCATGTTGAGTTACTCCTTCAGTTTTCCATTGACTTCAATATCAATTCTGTAGATCTTATTGGTTCTAGAATTTCAATGGAACAACTGAAGGAGTAAGGTGAACTGTTCAGCAGAAGGAAGGATATTGAAATCTGGTCTATGAAAAAGTTCATTTGGTTTTAGAGATGATAAATGTTCCAGAAAAATGTCCTGAGTTTAAAATGGGGGATGGCACTTGAATCAGTAACACCTTTGGATGAGCTTTAAGTGTGCCCACTGTATGTAGGCAGGTATTGTTCAAATTATGGCCTGATCCTGCAAACACTGAGGGTAGTGCACACCGCCATGAGCGGTTCAGGAATTGTTCATGCTAGTAAGCACAATGTGAACATCTCCAGGATGGGGCTGTATGCCTTTTCTCTTTTGAAAGATTTAAGTATGATAAAGCTATTTAAATTTTTCCATGCTTGATATATACCCCTAACCTGCTACAAGTAGTGTGAGAGGGAGACTAAATCTTGGAATAATGGAATCAGAAACTCCAATTTTACATATCACTTTGTTTCGAATTGTTCCTTTATGGATTGTCTTCCCATATTTTTCATTTAATGAGCATTTACTATTGTCTGCAATGCAGAACCTGACCGAAAGTATTGGTTCTGAGATCCCCAACTGTAGGTTGGCTGTGTTCTGGGACATGGCCCTCGTGTAATAGCAACCGAACTCAGTGGTGCTACTTGTGTGCTTAAAGTGCTTTGCTGGATCAGGGCCCAAGGATTGATGTGGTGAGAATCAGGCCCTACAACTTCCAAAATGCACTGTGAAATATTTGTATGCAGTAGAACAAAAGCCAGGTTACACAATGTGTTTCTAAAAGAGCTTCAGAGAGACTAAATGTTGCCATTGAGGGGAGAGGGCTCCTCAAGAGGAATGTATAACACAGATGTTTGTCTCTATCGAAACATCTTTTGGTTTAGTATTAGAATGTGGTGTTAATAAAGGGTGTCTTATAAATTGAGATGAGTGCTGCAGCTGCTGGTTGTGTCTGCCATGTGGTGGCCAGACACTGAAGCGGGCTTAACCAGTTAGCAGAGTCCTCTATCCGCTGGGTGTGGCTGGTTACTGGGTGTGGCTGGTTACTGTACTAATCAAGATTCAACTGGAAAGCCCTTGTGGCTCAGAGGCATCAGCTGTATCAGGTGAGCCGAGAAGGAGCCTCCCTCTGGCTGAACCTGTAAGAAATGTGCTAAGTGTCTCAGCTCAGATTGTTTCATGCATAGCCGTACATAAAGTACAGAGGGAAAATATACATGTAAATATGTGCAGTGTATGGACATGTGCTTAATAGAATACAGTTATGAGGCATTTGTGTTTGCTTTGGTTTGTATTGTTCCCAGTTTTTATACTTAAAAATGTACAGAACTCAAGGTTTTCTTTCATGGGAAGTAACTATGTACATATAAAAAAGAATGACTAAGAATGATAAACCTGTGATATGCTTATCTTCGGGAGATGGTGGCTTAAATTTATGGGTCATTTAAATGAACACTGTTCTAACAAACATCTAACCTTTTTGGTATGTTTGCTGCTTGTTTGCTTTCTGAATTTTAATATGTTCAGACCATGTTTTACCATTGACCCTAAATGGTATCTAGTCAGAAACTATCACAGTGGTGCCATATGCTATATGTTTTAAATCTGTTTGCATTGGAAATAGTAATAATAAATAAATGAAAATATTCTTCTTGTTTTGTAAAAGTTTGCTTTGGCCAAAAATTTAGGTTTCGTACAGAGTTGATCTGGTAGTGACCCTTTAATCAGCAAATGAGTGAGACATTTTTGTTCCTTGATGTTCATTTTAGTTTTTAAAAAATATCCTCACAAGAGATTGACAGGGACATGCAGTTTTTCTTATTTCTTAATTGGTCTTTATTGGAGGACAGATTTTTTTTACAATCAATCTTCTCACTTTACCTGAACCTACAACCTGTTTTCTCTTTCACAGTACATGAAAAATGTGACTAACAAATAATACTGCTAGGACATGTCCAGCTTTTATCCTCCTCTACTGTGTCTCAGCTGCTCCTATACTTTGGTTTGTTTTAGCATTTTGGGTTGTGGGGGAGGTAGTGATACTTGCATGCATCCAAGTTTTAATCCAAATGAGAAGTGACAACTTTTTTTTTTTTTTTTTTTTTTGAATATGGTGCATGAGATGCAAAACCATCCAGCTTTGGCAAGTTTGATTTTACATCCTGATATAAGTTTTTGGAACTCACACCTCACTTTAATGGCTGAAGTAACACCACATGTGAACAATCTCTGAGATGGGAGGAGATTTGGATTCTGATTTGGAGACAAGCACCATGGCTGTGACTGATCTCTGCTAACAAGTAATGATTGAGAAAAATATGAGAAGTACTGGAGTAGTATAGGAAACCTTTCACTTATAGGTGACCAATTTAAAACCTATTTAGGTGGAGAGTGGTTGATCATCATTCTCATTTGAAAACTGTATAATGGTATACAGATAAGGAACCATTAGATCATCTAGTCTGGCTTCCTATATATCACTGGCCATTAAATTCCACACAGTTACCACTGTATTGAGCCCCCGCCCCCAAAATATGTGTGTGTGTGTGTGTGTGTGTGTGTGACTAAAGTATATCTTCTAGAAAGACAGCCACTCTTGCTCTGAAGAGACGAAGAGATGGAGAATCCACAAAATCTCTTGGGAATTTGTTCCAGTGGATATATGACGAGATCCCTGGGGTACAACCTAGAACCGTGTAACCGCTTTTCCCCCTTAACCCTCCAGCCTGGTCTAGCTCTCACAATGCTTTGCTAATGACAAGCAGCAGATCCCTTCAGGAGCTGTTATCTCTCAGCCACCAGAATGCAGAGGTGCCCCCAACCTTGCATTCCAGAAGGATACCATTTTGCACTGCTCAAGACCTTCTTTTGAACAGTACAAACTTGTTAATTAGTTTGCCACTTTGTCAAAGGAAAGTGGACATGCACCAGCCTTAGTAACCTGAGCAGATTTCCCAAGCGCTTCAGACAAACTCACTGGTAAAGATAAAACATTAAAATAAGTTTATTGACCACAAAAAGATAGATTTTAAGTGATTATAAGTGGTAGGCACAAAGGCCAGAGAGAGTTACCAAAGAAAATAAAAAATAAGCACACAGTCTAAATCCTAAAACTTATTAGACTAAGCAGTATTTGGCTCAAGCAGTTTTTCTCATCCCACTGAATGTTGCAGTCCTTAATAGTCCTTAATACACAGGCTGACATTCCTTCTCAGTCTGGTACCAGTCTCCTCAGTTCAAGTCTTTTTCTTCCCAGTGTTCTTGTTGCTTTTATCATAGGCAGGGGAGGAGAGAGGTGGTCACATGATCCCACTGTCCCTTATTTTCTACCCTCAGTCCATGTGTCTGGAAAATACTAACCCAGACATGTCCTGGTGGGCCTTGCTGAATCAGAGATGAGCAACCCCCCTAGTGTGGTCTTGTGGACCTGAGTCATAGAACAGAGCAATCCCCATTGTGTGATGTTCATGCAACTCTCTTAGGGATAGTCTACACTGGCAACACTAAAGCGCTGCCACAGCAGCACTTTAACGTGCCTTGTGTGGTAGCGCAGAGCGCTGGGAGAGAGTTCTCTCAGTGCTCTAAAAAAAACCCACCTCCACGAGGGGCACAGCTACCAGCACTGGTGCACTGTTTACACTGGCACTTTACAGCGCTGAAACTTGCTGCGCTCAAGGGGGTGTTTTTTCACACCCTTGAGTGAGAAAGTTGCAGCACTGTAAATTGCCAGTGTAGACAAGCCCTTACAGAATTGTAAATCTCTTGTTTAAAACTTCCCTCCTGATTAATGATCGTTTAATGCCCGCCTGGGTGTGGGCCATCTCCTTCTTTGTCACTGGAGAACTAGCAGTTGGCAACTCCCAAACTCTCAACATATTTCAATAACAACCATACAGCAAAATCTCATAACTTCATACACACTAACAATATACATATTTTGGCAGAACAATGGGTCTCAGCAGATCATGACCTTACATATGATATCTTACATGGCAGGCGTTGTGTGTAATATCACAACCCTATATTAATGATGAATAGGGGGGTTATAGGGTGCTACTTTGAAGTACAGCATGTCACAGGATAACAAATAACTATTTCAGTCCTGTTCCTATGTCCACATTGCAAAAATCACCATTATAGTTTTAACTACTACGTATCCTTCTTGGCAGTTTCATCAGCTCCTTCATGAAGGATTGGAGGATGCAATACTGTCTTGCCCGTAAGTGAGGCCATCAGTCTGGGGTGGGGCACACTAGCAGATATTTGGGGGTCTTTTAATTCCCATTCTCAGTCTATGTTTATTCTGTGGGTAACAAGAATTCAGGATCCTCTGCTATCAGTCCCACACCTTTAACTGGCATTAAATTATCTAAAAAATTGAATATGTACTTAAAAAAAAAACCTCACCAAAAAAGTAACTTTAATGAATTTGGAGTGCTGTGCATATTAGCACTATGCACAATATAAATATCATTAAATGTCATTAAATCACTCAAAAAATGTAAATATGTATATTTTAAAGCATACATTGTTCCTGAAACAGAATTCAAAACGTTCAGAAGTGTGTTCTTACTTAGCTGAATCCTCTGGGTGACCATATGATTCTCATGGTAAATGTACTTGATGTTCTTAGTCCTTGAAGTTCTTTAGTTTTATATATAAAATAATTTCCCCTTTTATTGAAAATATATTCTCCTAGTGATCCAACGCTATTTCCTAGAAAACTATCCTGTAGTGGAAATTTTAACATGCTGTCCTGGTATGGTCAAGTCATACAAACCCAGGTTCTGTGGGTTAGGGTGTAAACCTAATTGATTTGCTTTAAAAAAAAAAATGCATCTCCCGTTCGAAAAAATAATTTTTGTAAGTTAGGGACCTGACTTTTCATCAAAATAGATAATGCATTTCATTAGATCAGAGAATCCAGTCTGTCCGCCCTGGTTGAGATTCAACTCATAGCACAAATGTTGATGCACCGGAGGTAAGGTTTCCCATTTCAGTTGCTTTCAGAAATGTTTCTCGCTCTCCATCAGAGGATCTAAGGAAATGAGTATAAACAAACACTGCCTCATTTATTTTATACAGATGTTTAAACAACTGAGAGTTTGTTTCTGTCAAAGATAACCTTTTATTTGAAGTAGTGATAAACTGTGATTATTCACAATCATCTTAGAAAAGAATAAGTTTTAATATTCAGTGTTCAAAGAGATACATTTTGGAAGGCTATGCTGCCTCTCCACATGTTATATATTAAGCAGAATTAATGTGATTGGAGATAACTCTTGTTATGCCATTACTGTTGCTTGTTACTATGCTGTTACTGTTAGCGCTAGAGGGTGCTTGAGTTATGTATTCAGGTTCACTTTGGAGGCTCAAATTTTTTTCCCTTGGCTTAAACCTCACTAACTTTCAGACCTGTAAAATGACTAAGAATAAGGAGCCCACAAAACTTGGCCTGAACTAGCTTTGTTCAGATCTGAGATCATTATGTTCAGGAAGAAAGTCTTTGTTTTCAAAACTGTTCATAACACGTCAGCTTTTAAAAATGTGAATGGGAATCTGTGTAAAAATCTTTTATTTTAAATATATCTAGTTTCATTAGAGATAAGGGGCCTTGTTCTCCACTGTATTCTTCCAGTTTTACATGGGTGTAACTACACTGCTCTGCAGTCTAATTGGGAGTAATTAACATAGGTAAGAGTCAGACCTACAATTAGCATAAAAGAGAGTTGTCTCAAAGCTTTGGCTGGTGATGCCAACTTCCATGGATTTACTGGGTGTTGGATGCCCCAGCCGTTATACAGTCTCTTCAGGGAGTGCCCCTATTACTTGTTAGATTCTAGGCTTATCTTTTAGGAAAGTGCAAGTCCTGTGGCTCTATAATTCAGAGACTGGGCCTTCAGGCTACAGCACTCCTGTTTCTCAACCAAGGCTCTCTGACGTGTTTTGGTACCTACTAACCATTTTATCCCTTATGAGAATTATGCAACCAGTATATATTTTGTAGCAATACAGGCAGCTTTTTCAAACCAAGCCAGCATTTAATAGTCTACTGAGTACTGTATTTAAGAGTCCAGGTTAGAATGGTAAAGCAAAGCTGAAGTCAGAGTCCATCTTGGCAGTATTATCTCCCAGCTTTCCCAGATCCTTGTTGGTTTCCTCTGTCTCCCTCATCCTTTGTCTCTCTGCCTTGGACAGTAGCAGACTTAAAAACAGTTTGTTCAGATCTGTTCTCTTTATCCCCCCTTTGTTCATACATGTTCTTGCCTTGGCTCCCAGTCATAAAGAGTTAATGTCTGGTTGTTTAGTCTTCTATTGTCTCCCCAGAAAGCTCCATTCATCTGTGGTTGACTCCAATCAGTTGTTGATGGTATATCTCGTTCCGAGCCAGACAGGTATATGTGACATCCAGCTATGGATCACTCTCCTCTGTCCTCAGGGAGACATTAACCTCCTCACACCCAAAGGGTAGCAATACAAAGTGACTGGGTAAACTGAGTCTCACATATTGTCCATAAAAAATCACAAAATTTGCCCACTTTCCAACGATACATACAAAATATGACGAGAAAGGAATGTTGGTGGACATCTTATTGCATCTGGAAAATTTGCATTTTCTTATAAGGCTTGCTGTTTAATAAGATTTTATGCAGTTTACCAAAAAGAGGAGAAATGAAATCTTTTTATTTTCTTTGTTTGCCATCAGCTGCGGCTTATCAGAGCCACTTGACCTATTTCAAGTTAATTCCATGTTACCACCTATTTGTCACATAAAAAACAGAAGCAAGTAAAAATAATCAAAGAAAGAAGCCAGGGAAGACAAAAGGTAATATAATATATATTTTATTCTTGTACTGCTCTGGTTAAAAAACAAAGCAACTTTGATATCTGTACTCTATATCTGTTCTTACAGGTGCTTTAAGAAAAGACATTCTCCAGCAGTTGACTTCCTAACTCAAAGCAGGATTGTACAAATGAGATAGGAGATAAATTATCTACAATAGCTGCTTTAATTTTCCATTTAAACCTATTTAAAGATTTTGAGGATTTACAATGATTAGTTTTATAGATTAAAAAAAAATCTCACTGTTGGCCTGGCAGATGCAGTGAGAAATGTAGATGTGGTACACATTTACTGCCCAGACCTGCTTAGAGGATCATCGGCCTCAGTCTGAGATCTGCTTTAGTTACTGTCCCACTGTGGCTCAGACGAAAGATTTGTGACATTATTGCTTGATTCATCAGAACCTTTGGGTTAACACGGTTGCTTTTATTAAAGTAAATTGAACAGAATGCTCAGCTGCAAATATGGAATTAAAGGAATTAAAACATGATCCTATTATACATACTTAACCGTTACCAGCTCTTTTAATTTAGTTATTATCTAGGTTTAAATCAAAATCATTCCTACTGTACAGAGATAATGAGGAAGGATGGGAGTCTTGTTTGTCAGGGGGAAGTGCAACAAGTGACTCACTGTGGGACTTATGTAAGCCTACCTGTTACAGCAGCCTTTTCAAGGCCTTTCTTCTGTGAACATGTGGCATAATATAATGTAACTTTTCCAGTGTGACTGTTCTAAAATTAAGAAGTAAATACACAATTGTGCTTATCAGAACTTGTAATACCTTCCATGCATTACATGAGTTGAACAATATATTCAGATATACAGCAGATTATGGAACACTTCAGGTTCTCATGTTAAATGTAGTTCCAGGGTTTGATTCTGCCTTGCACCTCATGGAGTTATTTATGCTGGTGCAAAGTGGATATGAAATGCTACCAATGTAGAATTTACCCAGGTTGTTATATTGTCACCCATTACTACTGTATCAAAATGCTAGTGTTTGGCAACCACTTTGCACAGGTATAAATGGGTACACCAGGTTCAAGAAGAGAATCAGGCTCACTGTCTACTTACATAACCATAATTTAGTTGCTCTCTAATTTTGTTACTATTTGAAAGCTTCAGACAATCCGCTTAGCAGCGTATGCTTACAAATAAACACAGTGCCTGTCCCTGAAGAACTTGCATGCTAATTTATTACATAAAAATGTCAGTATAATTACTTGTTTAGCTGCATAGCAATTACTATATGGCAGGAGTTGGGGAGGTTGTAGATTAGAAATATACATTAGAAAATGTAAAAGTAGACAAAACACTAGAACACATACATTAGAAAACAATCCTGCCTTTGCAGAAAGATGGATTGGATGGATGATCAAAGTATTACTATCATTACTATTACCATAATCCCTAGGAGCTCTGATCATGGCCCAGGACCCCACTGTGCTAGGTGCTGTACTAACACAAAACAAAAAGATGGTCCATGCCCTGAAGACATTTTTTCATGTAACATTTATCATCCTATAGAAAGTGTGTGCAACTCTGTGGAAAGCTCAGCATCTTTCTATCCAGTAATAGATAACTTTTCAAATGGCAACAGCAGTCACACCATATCAGGCTGCCACTTCTCTGAGAATAACTGAGGTTGCGTTCATTTGATGCTCTGTGTAGGGTCAAGCTAGGCCCAATTCCAGTACATGTCTAGTATTTTTATTTGGTTATAAAATGATTTTTAGATTAATATTGTTTCTTGTATTGTTCTTATTTTTTCCTTTTTAGGCTGTGAGAACTCTTTCTGGCAGTGTATGTTATTGCATCATGCCTAGAACTCTGTGTTTTGCCCAGATTACAAATTAGCTAAATTACATTTTGCTGACATACATTCTTCCGTAGTTTTAAATGGGATAATTATTCTCTTGCCCTTCTAAAAACTGCTATGTAAAGTCCTGTTTTCTGTATGCACACAGCTCTTCGCATTGGTTGCAATTGCATTGTTGCAATGGAACATAGCTGACGTGGTAAGTCATGGTCATAGAGGGGAAGGTGATTTCTCTGTTAGAAAGGGCCAATTCCATGGGACATTTTAAATACCAGAATACAAGCCTTGAACTAGACTCTATTTTATGGGGAGCCAGTGCAAAGACAGGAGCATGAGTGGGGGATGGGGTGCTCACGGTAACATACGTTACTAAGCAGAGAGACTGTGGCTTTTCTATGCTGGGTGGCTTCATTCCTAGATATTAGCTGCAGTAACAAAGCTTGGAGGTAATGAATACATAGCCTATGTCTGATAAGACTGGGGCAACCTTTTAAGGTGGTGGTAGGCATTTTGGGTATCTGCAGCATTCAGAGAAGTCCAAAAGAACTGAAAGGTTTCAGACTGAGCTGACTTATTTTGAGGGCAGATGTTTTTGATAATGAAGGATATTAAACTATAGGTAATTTCCCCACCCCAGACACAGGTGTAACAGCACAGTTATGGCTGCATAGCTAATGGGTTCTGTCTTGCTGCTGTAGCGAGGGTAAAGTGGGAAGCAGAAAGTGAGAATAGAGGGAGAATCCTCCTAAGAGGTTGACAGATCTGTAGGTTTGGGAGACCAGGTATCTGTGTATCTTTAGCTTCTATCAAAGTTTTTTCACCCAGTGTCTGGATTCTCAGTATCCCCATGCAGGTACAAAAAGGGTCAGGCTGAGAGTCGTCTCATATATCAAGCTCTACATATCCCTTCTGTGCACATTTGTACCTTTCAAATGACAGTATACTAACAGTCCCTATGTTCTCACTGTCCAGAAGCATCAACAAATAGCCAACACATATACTGTATGTTTTCCCAGTTGCTTTCATTTGTAAACTTCCTTAGAAGCAATGTCTGTTCCAATATGATATAACTTGGTAAATAGGGATTTCACTGGACATCTGTGAGGGCCAAAACCTTTGGCTGAATATTAATCCTTACCTATTTGCGTGTTTGATTTTGTTGAATACGTTCCCTCCTCCTCCCCCAAACATTCACCTATAGTGTCCTGCCTCTAGAAGTTAAGGCTGAGGGACTTCAGCCCAAGATCTCTCCTTCCTCCCATCTCTCTGCAGGCCATGTCTTCACTCCTGCCTCTCATTGGGGTTCTCGGGAATTAAGGAGTTTATTTTCTCTTTCCATGAGATCTGATGGTTGGCTTGCACCAGGTAGGTAGTACGAGGCACTGAGGTATAATTTTCTTATGCCTCTGTACAGATAAATGAACAAAATATGTCCATTGTCACTCGTGTCAATTCATTTGCAATATTCAGTATCTTATCCTTCCACTTATTTGTATTTGAAGCACCTTAAGCTCCAGAGTGCCTTTGACATTTTTTAAAGCTGCAGAATAGCAATACTCATGAAGGACCATGGAAAAGAATTATCTGTATCTCCTCCAGAACAAGGAGTGGCTCTTTCAGATTGACCACTGAAATCACTGAATGGGGTGGAGATGGTAGGTCACCAGGCCTCTGTCACATTACTATGTTAGAAGATAATGGGAGCCAGGGCTTCTTGGCAGAGAGAAATGGAGGTAAAGCTTGTTGGCACGTAGGGAAGAGTGGGCAGCCTGAAAGATGTGGCTAAGCTATGGGTAGAGATATAAACTTATGGATATGTTTTAGATCTGAGCTAGAACTTTGAACTTTTTGAGACTTAAAATGCTATTTTAAACATCCTACTCTTCAATGTCTTGCCTCTGTGCTTTTTCTAAACTTGATTGGTCTCACAAGACATTTCTTTCTGAGACTCATTGCAGATATATGCAATGTGTAAAATGGCTGATCTCAAGGTTGAATGAGGAAGTGTAATTTGCATAAGTGAAAATGGATTGAAGTGGCTGTAACTTGTAACTGTTAATTGCAGGCTTTCACTATTCTAAGGTATTTTTTGAAGTAGAAGGACTAGTCTATAGAAATTATGATATTGCATGGTAGAAAGATTACTTCTTCTTATTTCCTTATGAAGTTTTATGTTTGCTAATTCTCTAAAAGTTTCATAGAGCCATTTTTGAATGAGAAGCTAACAGATGTCATGAATAGAAATGAATGGACATTCTGCTGGCCTTACTCGAGCTATCAGAAGTGCTGGAACTAGGGATGCCCGGGTTGCTGCCGCATCCCTTGGCTTGAAGTAGGAAGAACAGCCCAAATATATGGTTTCTGCCTTTCAGCACCCCCACTATAAAAATTGTTCCAGCACCACTGCTGGCTACTGGTGAATCACAACGTAGAGCATACGACTGTAAGAGTTTATTATCCATCTATGGCCAGTTGAGCCACAGAAGTGAACAAAGTTGTCATGATTATCATAGCCTTTTTCTAAATCAAACACATTACAGATGAGTGGAGACTGATACTTTTTTTTTTCCTATGTCACTCTACTAGCTTTCTTCAATAGATGTTTCTAATTAGTACACCTGAGACAAAGATTGTGTTTAACAGAACTATTTTGTCTAAAATAGTCATCTTTTTTAAAAAAATCCATGGCTTACTGAAGTTTTTGGCAGAGTTTAAGTTCCTATTTACACTTCAACAATATTAAATTTTCAAACTATCAAAGCATTTTTCCATGTATTTTGTTGTTGGCTGGGGTTTTTTTTCTGTCCTTTCACACCCGGTGAACAAGGAGAATATCTATTATATTTTTCAGAGTAACAGCAAAAGATGGTCAGGGAAAAAAACTGACATTGTTGGCTCAAGGTTTTGCCTTTATCCTATCTATTTTATTGAAAAATGTTCTTGGGTCATGCCTTGGTAATGAGATGTAGACCCTTTCATCTGTAGGTTTTTTGTTCAAATCTGGATCCAAAAAATCCATATAATAAATTTTAAGTGGCCTATATTATGTGAGCTGAGTTGGTCTTACTCCAGTTTGTACTGAAAAGGTACTGCTGTCACCACGGCACTGATGTTAGCTCTTATTGGCCATCTTGGCAGAAGGCCAATGATCCAAGGGCTGCCTGAGCTTTTGTGAATAAACCAATGCGTCAAGGTAGTGCCTTTAGAATAAGTTGAGGCAGAGTGTCAGGGCAGTTGTATGGAATTTTGGATGAAACTTTTTTTTTTTTTCTGAAAAATGCAGATTGAAGTTGACCAAAACGTGCGAATTCATGTTGAATTTATCAAATTGCTTCTGTTCAAGCACCCCACCCGAAAAAACAAATATTTTTGATACTTTTAATGTAAAACATTTCAATATTTTTATTTGAAATGCCTTTTCATTTTGAATTTTACTTCAGTGTTTCTAAAAAAAAAAGGTTAAATTCAAAATTAAATGTTTTATTTGACCTTAAACAATTTTCTCCTATTTTTTGGTTCAACACATGATCTGAAAAATCAGTTGTTTGCACAACTCTAAAACAGACATGTGGCAGTTGCTACAAAACCAGTGCTCTGCACTAGAATTATATTGTTTGTGCATGGACTGACATGCCTGTTATATCAGCACTAGTGCTTAAATCAGGTGGCGCACTCCCTCATGTACGAACACTCTGAAAAACTTGAGTTAGTGTTGCTACCAGAGGGTCTTGCCCTCATTTATAATGCCCACACTATTTGTTTCATTTCTATCACTGATTGCTCTTATGGACTATACATGCAGACATATTAAGGGTACTGTCTGTATCTGTTTCCTGTATGCCTGCTGACTAGGAGCCTACAATTCCAGATCTGGAGAATAGAGGAGACCCTCTGGGCTGCATCTCAATGGCTGGTGCTGCACTAGGTAGGATCTCAATGGTTAGCAGTTAGGAGGGCTCTAATCATAAAAAATGTAGTCTAGAGCATAATCCCCAAACTCATCCATGGAAACAGATGCGGAGCTGTGACTAGAAGAACTGTGTCCAATGTGCTAACCACAGGAAGTATAACTAAAGAGTGGCGGCCATAGCTCATCCAGACAGAGAGTAGCAGCCAGAGCCACTGAGCAAGGGGCAAGGGACAGCCAGAGCCCCTGAGGTAGTCACCAGAGATCCCTCAAATCCCTTTCCCAGCCCAGAGCAAGCAATGGTCAGCACCAAGGTCCAGCAACCCAACCACAGCACTCCCCTGTACCCAGGACAAGGAGCAGCCAAGGGCAGCACCTCAGAGTCACCCGGACACTGACTGCCAAATCAGCCAGAAACACAAGAATCCTGTGTTACTAAAGCTCATTCCATGCTGCACATCATAAGTCTTAAATTCTAGTAATCCTGACATTAACTAAAGATACTGCCTATTTAGCAAATATGCAAATTTGGGTATTGGTTCGCACACACAAAATCTCCAGATTTCTGAACCTTCAACCTTACCAGGTATGGTCATGTGTAATGTAGGGTTGTGAGAGGTCTGTCACTTGACCATTTTGATAGTATTAAAAGTGGTGCATATTGGCATCTAGATGTGCATGTTCTGTGATTCCACTGCTAAGTGTATGACCATACTCGCTCTGTACATTTTCCTACCATTTTTATTGTATTTTTCTGTTGTACTCTCAGGGTTGGATTATGACATTCTGAGGCCCTATGATGTAAGAGTGTAAGTGTAAGAGGCCCCATACCATAAAAAATGAATTTATTATTTTCACAGAAAGGACATTGATTATATAAACACGAAAGGTTTATATTTGCATATATACAAAGGCAAAGTTGTAAAATAGAATAATAATGTTCATTTTCAGCAGCCCCCTCTGTAATGATGACATTATGACAAAAAAACTTTAGATAAATTCTTTGAATTAATTGCGTATGTAAATAAAGTAGAAGTAAACAATACAATATAAAAATAAAAATAAAAAAAATACAGTAAATAATAAAATTTACTAGAAGAGTTTTCAGGAAATTTTTCTTCTCTGTTGGGGCATCTAAATTGTAGAATTCCTTGTCTTAATACGCAATGAGACTCTTAGAGGATATAATATAGCAATAGAGGATACAGGAGGCAATAGAGGATATAGGATGTGGATAACCCACAAGCTTAAAGCACAACTATTAGTTATGTTGATAAGAATTACACCCAGGTAATGAGCAAACCAACATAAAACTATATGCGGGTTGTATTTTTCTAATAAATTGATTTTTCTTTTTATATAAGATTATGCTGAATTACCTATATTGGAACTAAAATTAGTAGCAGAAAGTTTTTATTGAAATCAGTAAAAATTTTACTTTTATATTATAAATATTGAGGTTTATATATTTATACAACAACAACAAATAATATATATATATATATATGCAAAAAACCTGTGTTATTGACCAGGATATTTTTGTGAAAGTTAGTGCTATTTTGTTTATGTTCTCACAGGAAAACAAAAAAGAATATATATATATATTTTTACACCATGAATAAGGAAACTTATCGTTCCTTTCATATGAATAAATTAAAAAATGTTTGATTTTGTTAGGGAAATACAAAGTTTATCCAGACTACATATAAAATATATTTACAAATGTTTATTCCGATTTAATTTCCGCTACGAAACAATGAATTGTTGTGATTTTTCTTTTGCCATACTATAAAAATTCAATATATTATATAGACTTATAAATCATATAACATATGCATAAGAATTTTTACATAGCATATTACCTTTAATAAAATATTATCTTGAGCACTCCAAACCCGCCGAGCAGGAAATCCTAGTCTTTTTTCGAGGCAAACATCTCTCTTCGCGTTCGCTTCTCTATCCTCTGTCTCCCCCAGAACCACTAATTAATCTTGAGTAAACACCTCGGACACAGAGTGAAAACAAGCTATATGTGCAAAAGAGAGAGAGAGATTTTACAAGAAAAAAGCCTAGTAATCTCTAGACAGGCATTGAGAAAAACAACCTGAATTTGAGCAAATATAATGAATATTATAGGCTTTAATAGCCTATAAATCATACATACACATAGTTTGAAATAATTTGCTCACAAAGTACTCAGAATATTTTGACATATGTTCATCTTCCTTCACTTCTCTCAAAATACTCTATTTATCCTTTCGTCACCACTCTGATATTTACTGTGAAGGTTCTCGAAACTGACAGAGGGAAGCCAACACAAATTCATCCTCAAGATTCACTCGATCCAAGTCCATAAGACGATCACCTGAAAACTCAGTCATGTGAAGCATGGATAGTGCATAAAGCAGAAAGCGTGCTAGAATACACAATTGTACGTATGTACAGATCAAAAGAAGAAATAACACGCTAACATACAAGTATGAGTCCGATTGCTTCACGACACTGCCATCTCCAACCTCACATTTTCCCCGATTTTATCGGCAGTGAGATTATTTATTTATTTATTTATTTATTTAAATAAGTTACTAAGTCATGGTCAGAATTTTACCAGTAGGAGCTGGCCAACAAAACGCTGCCTTAGGAGACTGATAGCAGACTTACTTGTAGAAATGCTAATTTTACAAGTGCAATTATTGTTTTTTTTCTCAGCCCTGTCCTCCTGCCTGTCAATAATGAAAAATTAGTGAAGGGCAAGGGTATTTGTGTATATTTTTGCCACATTTGAATGAAAATTTCTATATTTAGAGATAATATTTTCCCCAGATCTCCTTTATTTATCAACCAATTTTGATAAAATTTGAAATGCAGTCAGTTTTTTCTTTTTTAGAGGCCACTCATACTGTGAGGTCCTAAGATGTAGCTTAGTTAGCTTATACCTTTATCCGACACGGTGTACACTGTAAGGTAATTGTGACTGACTCCAGATATATGATCAAAATGTTTTACTTTAAAGTATATTTGTATTGAAATTAGTGTTAACATCCAAGGAATTAGAGTAAACGTACACAAGTTACAATACAGCATTAAGAGGCTAGAACTTATGAGGCAAAACTTATTCTCCAAAGGAATAATCAATGTGTTTACATCTCCGACCATGAATTAATGGAATCCTTCTAATTCTGGAATATAATTAGGATTTCACTATGTACCTGCCATGTGTGTGGGAGTAGGGGAGAGGGAAAAGAAGAGAACCACAATTAGGTTTAATGTAATGTTAAATTAACTTTGTTAAACATTTGTCATGTAGCCTTGTTAATGTTTTTACATGCTGAACCTTCCAAGGAAAAACTAGATCTCAAAATTTGAAATGCAAGTCATTCAGACTACATATGGGCCTGAAAGTAGTTCCCTAAATTCCAGATCTGAACACCCCTGGAGTCTGGGAAGTCAAATTGAAAGTCTGAATCCAAATTTGGCAGCAGGGCCCTCTTAATAATGAGCCAAAACTAAACCCTCTACCTGAATAACCCAGTTCAAAATTTCATAATCAGGCTCATCTCTATTCAAAACAATGTTGAAAAGGCTGCAATGGCTACAAAACCCCAGGGTCTCCCTCCTTGAATCCATTCTTTCTGCCATCTGCTTTGACTTTTCTTCAGTATGTGTGACAGTCTCTCTTTCCCTGAAATGTACTAATGTTACTTGTAAAGTGACAATGAGATTAGCAGAACTCAGAATGGCTGCCGATATGTTCTTGGCAAAGAAAACTTGTTTAATAGAAATTAACTTGCTCCATTTCCTGCAGTGCTATTGGTCAGGGAAACCAAGCAATTTATATTACTCAGATGTGTTACTATTTTGTGAATGGTTCGAGTTCCATCCAGTAAGGTAAAGGATGATCATGCTGCTGTCTTTCTCATTCCTTTGTGGTCACACAAGAGGCTGTGATTTATGACAATCTTTTAATTAAACAGGGTCCCATTGTAAGGCCTTAACTAGTAGATCTACACAGGGCCGGAGCAAGGAAGTTTCGCGCCCTAGGCAAAACTTCCACTTTGCACCCCCCCCAGCCCTGCGGCAGCTCCTCGCACTCCCTCCGCCCTGAGGCCCCCCCCCCCGCGGCAGCTCCCCCCGCCTCTGCACTGAGGCGCCCCCCCCGCGGCAGCTCCCCCTCCCCCAGGGAGCTGTGCAGCAGCTTCCCACCCCAGCTCACCTCTGCACCGCCTCTTCCCCGAGCACGCCGCTCCCGCTCTAATTCTTCTCCCCTCCCAGGCTTGCGGCGCCAAACAGCTGATTGGTGCTGCAAGCCTGGGAGGCGGGAGCAGTGGAGTGGCAACTGCGCGCTCGGGGTGGGGGCGTAGGAACGCTGTAAAAAAAAATAAAATAAAAATTGAGGGCACCGCTTTTTGGCGCCCCCAAGTCTTGGTGCCCTAGGCAACCGCGTAGTTTGCCTTAATGGTAGCACCGGCCCTAGATCTACATACTATTATTATTAATCATATTTATTATGGTAGGCCTAAGGATCAACCAAGAATAAACCCCATTGTGCTAGGGATTGAGGTATATTTTTCATAATGAGAAAAGGCTCTTCTGTGGCTTTTGGGATTTTTAAATTACAGACAACTTCATTTTTAATAAATTCTATTCAGTGCTCTGTAGGGGCACTACTTTAGAAATGGCCAATGAGTTGCAAAAATGTCAAACTACTCCTTATTTCCCTTAAACAGACCATTTTCTATCTTGGAAGTAGAGCGCACTAAAGGTTTTTATTTGTTTTCACAGCAGTTACTGATGCCTGCAATTTTATCAGTGTATTGTGTAGTGATTCCAATAGACTAATTCTCTTCTGGTCTTGCTGCTGGATTTTGTGCCATCGACACAGGACAATGCAGCAACTATACATCATTACAGCAGCTGGGGTGAGGTGGACTGCTTTTGCTAACAGTCACTAGATTTGAACATGTAGGGATTGAAAACAGGACATTTAGTGGAAGGCCTTTGACTCTGCAATTTATTTGCCCTACTGGTTCATTGAAATCAAAGTCAATCGACCGGCAGAACTTATTTATACCTAGTCTTTTTGCTTGAGGGGAGCAGATGATCATAAAAGATATTTTTGCTCTCATATAACACCATTCATCTGTAGCTCTCAAAGTGCTCTGCAAAGGTAGGGAACTATTATTTTTAATGGCACAGAGAGGATCTATGCAAGTGACCTGATAAAAGTCCACTGAAGGTCAGGCTAAGACTAGATCCTGGCCTTTTTGACTCCCAGTCATAGGTGTGGGAAGTAGGGGTGTGAGGGGTGCTCTAGCACCCCCAGGTTTTATGCGAGGCCGCTGGCCTGGGGCTCCACTCCCCAGCTTGGGTCCTGGGGGCTGGCCCTGTGCCCTGCTCCCCAGGGCTAGCTCCGCACCCGGGGCCCTGCTCCTGGCCCTCCGCCCAGGACTCTGTTCCCCGGCCCTGCATCCGGGGCTGGGGTCCTGGCCCCTGACCCCGCTCCCCGGCCGCTGGCCCCATGCCCTGCATCCCGCTCCCTAATCCTGCACTTGGGGCTTGGGTCCTGGCCACCGGCCCCACTCCCCGATTGCTGGCCCTGTGCCCGGGGCTCACCCCTAAGGCTCCATTCCCGGCCCAGGGCCCTGCGCTTGGCCCCACCACCAACTCCCAGGACTTCGCTCCCAGGGCTCCATGCCCAGCCCCATGGCCAGGGCTCTGCTCCTGGCCCCACGCCACATAGCCTCGGCCTCCTTATTGCTGCCCAGATCCCCCCCTCCTGGAGACACACCCCTGCTCCCAGCCTCAGCTTTGGGGCATGGATGGGGTAAGGGGGCTGGCACCCCTACGACTAAAAATGTTCCAGCGCCACTGCTCCCAGGCCATTGACATATCCAGTGGGCCATACTGTCTTCTGTTAGGAGGAAGTGATCTTAATTTAGGACTGAATATATTTCATGTGAGTTTAAGCAAAACTGTGTGTGTTTGTTACACATTTTGCTCAATGTACATGGAGCCTATTGTACTGATACCAAACTAAACCAAAGACCAATACATACATTTGAGGTGGGTTCATGCTACAAACTTTAGATCTGGATTTCAACCACTCCAAACTTTGGGCCATTTGGAGCCTAAGATTTGGTCTGAGCATTATAAAAATTAGTGCCATTTGCAAGATTTGGATCTGATCTTGAATTTTCAACATTGTCTTGAACTGTGGATTTTTTTGGGCCCAGAGTTTTGTTTCTAGTCCACTTTTAGAATAAATATGTCCATGAACTGGGAAACTGAAAGATTAAATTTTAATTTTCTGAATTTCCCTTTGCTTCTGGGTATGTTTTCTACCACTGGAGCTACATGACACAAGTCAGATGGTGCTAATAGAAATAGTGAGCAACAATTCAAAACAATTTTAGTTCTCAGACAGATCCATGTGGGTAAATGCATTGCTGCTTTGCAGAGGCACATTTATTTCATGATATTAGTTTCTAAAAAGATTGTGTGTGTGTGTGTGTGTGTGTGTGTGCGTGAGAGAGAGAGAGAGATATGTAAGTGAAAGTCCTCTTTGGGCTGAGGCCAGTATAGGATGTTCCTGGGATGAAAGAAAATAGCTGATTCTAATGGTAGTACAATTCCAACCTTAACTATAGCATTCCTTTGTTATTGTGAACACTGTAAGTTTTTAAAAAGTGAGCTGTAAAATCACATCTGCTCAAGTAATTATTCACAGGTGCAAAAAGTGGTATAAACCCCACTTCCTTTAACATCCTCTTTTTCCTTTAAGGTTCCTCATTCATACCTGTTGCCAAGCTCTGTGCATACTGTGATCAGACAATGTCAAAGGCCAACCCAGTATGTTTGCAGATATCTCAAAAAAGAGGAACTTCTATAACCCCAAGAATACATACTGCTTTTCAAATCAAGCACCAGATTTATTGAAAGAGAATATAAGAAAAATGTGGTTGGGATATATTAAATGTCTTTTCTTATAAAGCCAGTGCACTCTATAGAATCATAGACCCATAGAAATGTAGGACTAGAACAGACCTCAATAGGTTATCTAGCCCAATTCCCCTGCACTGAGGCAGGGCTAAGTATTAGACCATCCTTGACAGGTGTTTATCTAACTTGTCTTTACAAACCTCCAATGACAGAGATTCCACAACCTCCCTAGGGTAATTTGTTCCAGTACTTAACTATCCTTACAATTAGGAAGTTTTTACTAATGCTAAATCTCCCTTGCTGCAATTTAAGCCCGTTACTTCTTTCTGTCCTCAGTGAATAAGGAGAATAATTTATCACCCTCCTCTTTACTACAACCTTTTATGTACTTGAAGACTGTTATGTCTCCCTTCAGTCTTCTCTTCTCTGGACTAAACAAACCCATTTTTTTCAATCTTCCCTGGTAGGGTGTGTTTTCTAGACCGTTAATCCTTTTTGTTGCTCTCCTCTCGACTTTCTCCAATTTGTCCACATCTTCCTGAAGGGTGGTGCCCAGAACTTGACACAGTTGAGGCCTTATCAGGGCTGAATAGAGCGGAAGAATTGCTTCTCGTGTCTTGCTTATAATGCTCTTGCTAATACATCTCAGAATAATGTTTGCTTTTGTTGCAACAAGATTACATTGTTGACTCATATGTAGTGTTTGATCCACTATAACCCCCAGATCCTTTTCTGCAGTGCTCCTTCCTAGGCATTCCTTTCCCATTTTGTTTTTGTGCATATGATTATTCCTTTCTAAGTGTAGTACTTTGCATTTGTTCTTATTAAATTTCATCCCGTTTATTTCAGACCATTTCTCTAGTTTTTCAAGATCATCTTGAA
This sequence comes from Trachemys scripta elegans, assembly GCF_013100865.1. Taxonomy (NCBI): domain Eukaryota; kingdom Metazoa; phylum Chordata; order Testudines; family Emydidae; genus Trachemys; species Trachemys scripta. Next base: position 42,792,718 of record NC_048302.1, on the reverse strand, counting down.
TTCTAATCCTGGTCTCCAAAGTGCTTGCAACCCTTCCTAGCATGGTATTGTCTGCAAACTATATACGTGTACTCTCTATGCCTTATCCAAATAATTTATGAAGATATTGACTAGAATCAGACCCAGGACAGATCCCTGCAGGACTCCACTTGATATGCCTTTCCAGTGGACCATGCTTGACTGTGAACCATTGATAACAACTCTGAGTGTGTTTTTTTCCAAACAGTTATGCACTCACCTGATAGTAGATTCATCTGGGATATATTTCCCTAATTTGCTTATGAGACGGTCATGTGAGACAGTATCAAAAGTCTTACTAAAGTCAAGACATATCCCATCTACTGCTTTCCCCCATTCACGAGGCTTGTAACCCTGTCAAAGAAGGATATTAGGTTGGTTTGGCACGATTTGTTCTTGAAAAATCCATGTTAACTGTTACTTATCTTATTATCTTCTAGGTGCCTACGAATTGATTATTTGCTCCATTATTTTTCTTACTATCAAAGTTAAACTGATTGGTCTACAATTCCCTGAGTTGTCTTTATTCCGCCCTTTTTTGTAGATAGGTACTATATTTGCCCTTTCCTAGTCCTCTAGGATCTCTCCTGTTCCCCATGAATTCTCAGAGATAATCACTACTGGCTCAGAGATCTCTTCAGCCAGTTCCCTAAGTATTTTAGGATATATTTTGCCAACTTGAAGACATCTAACTTGTCTAAGTAATTCTTAACTCAACCTCTCCCCTAGTTACTTTCTACACCGTCTGTAACAAAAAGTTGTCTCCAGTGCATTCCAAGAACTTGCTGGATAATCTGTGCCCTGTTGTATTATTTTCCCAACAGATGTATGGGTAGTTGAAGTCCCCCATCACCACCAAGTCCTGTGCTTTGGATTATTTTGTTAGCTGGTTTTTTTGTTTTTTATTTTGTTTTTTTTTTAAGCCCCATCCACCTCTTGTTTAGGTAGCCCTTAGTAGACCCCTACCATGACATCAACCTTGGTTTTTACCCTTTTATCTTACACAGAGACTTTCAGCAGTTGTGCCTTCCACATCTATCTTGACCTCAGTGCAAGTGTATACATCTTTGACATATACATCTTTGCCTGCCCTTCCTGAACAAACGGTACCTTCTATACTAATATTCCAGTCATGTGAATTATCTCACCAAGTCTCCATGATGCCAGTTATGTCATAATTGTGATTATTTACTAGTATTCTAGTTCTTCCTGTTTATTCCCCCATACTTCTTATATTAGAATACAAACATTTAAGATGTTCATCAGATTTTCCCTCTATATTCTCTCTTGTCTCTATGATTTCACATGTGGTCCTGTATAATATAATACTATATATTGTATTTCCTGTTTATGGCACATGCCATCCAACCCCGCATAACTTTTTTTTTAAATTTCACATACATACTTTAATCTGTCTTTAGGTGATCCAGTGGACTCTCTATAGTGGTTGATGTTCTTAATATTTGTTCTGTATAGGATTAGTGAGGTGTCAATCTTTTCCGAGTTCATACTGTTGTGATGAGCACAATTCATTTAGTGTAGCTTTCCATAGAGCCATTACAGACGATGGAGCTCTTGGTAAAAATCCTGAAACCTACTGAAACATTCAAAAAAAGAACAGGAGTACTTGTGGCACCTTAGAGACTAACAAATTTATTAGAGCATAAGCTTTCGTGGACTACAGCCCACTTCTTAGGATGCATATAGAATGGAACATATATTGAGGAGATATATATACACACATACAGAGAGCATAAACAGGTGGGAGTTGTCTTACCAACTCTGAGAGGCCAATTAATTAAGAGAAAAAAAACTTTTGAAGTGATAATTGGTAAGACAACTCCCACCTGTTTATGCTCTCTGTATGTGTGTATATATATCTCCTCAATATATGTTCCATTCTATATGCATCTGAAGAAGTGGGCTGTAGTCCACGAAAGCTTATGCTCTAATAAATTTGTTAGTCTCTAAGGTGCCACAAGTACTTCTGTTCTTCTTTTTGCGGATACAGACTAACACGGCTGCTACTCTGAAACCTGAAACATTCAAGACATTTCCACTCACTATAAGGCTCCTTTACGCTGCTAAAGGCCAAGTGAAAATGAAAACCAGGTCTTGTACATTTATTTTCCCTACTAAAATTTTCCTTTTTCAGGCAGTATCCAGAACAGGAGGTACTACTGAACTGCAGTGTACCAAGATGCCCTTATATGTGCAATTGCTTTTCTTTGTCATGAATGTCAACTTTCAAAAAAAATAAAGTTTTACATCTGGCTGCCTTTTCGTGCATGGATATTGTAGGCTTATGTGAAGACTAAGTAAGCATTTCATGATTCAGCCTTCAACTTGTAAGTAGCTGCACAGACATGAAAAAATAAATAATCTGAAACTGTCTGATAATGAGTGCAGGAAAAGTTCATTAACATACACAAATACTAAAGATGCACTGATGCCTCATGTAAAACTTTAGAAAACATAATATTTAGAAACAATTTGGATTTTTCTTCCTGTTTCTTATTGTAAAAATTCACATTAGAATAGGATTGATCTTTTAATAGCTCATCTGCTGCTGCTTATTCTTTGCTTGAAATTATGGTGCCTAGTTCTGCCATCACAAAATAAGAGTAGCTTCTATTAAAGTAAATTGGAGTTACCTTTCTCCTTCTGTGGAAAAAACCTGAGCTCTGGAAATCCTTGTCTTGGTTTTTCAAAGACATGGTAATAGAAGAAAGAGAATTATTTACCCTGTTAGGTTTTCTTCACAAATGAAAATATTTTGGAAAGATGGAAATTCTGAATGAGTGCTATCCAAATAGTCAATGCATTCCTAAAGAATGTTTAGGTGTTCTGGTGCATGGACAGAAACATTAATTTAAATATAAATAATGAATGTAACAAATTACACTCACTCAGAACTATAGCTCATTATAATCCCAATAGTGTTCATATTAGGAATTAAAACTTGAGGAAATAATTTAAATCTTTCACCACTGTGCCTGATATAACATGTGTACTACTTTCTCTCTCTCATATTTCCATCTATGATGAAACATAAAATAAAAAAGGTAGCACAAAGTAGCCATCTGATATTATTTTAGTCATTTGGATTACTCATGACTCAGAATAACATCTGGCTTTCAAAACAGCAATGATTGTGGTTTGGTAATGAAGGCTTCGATGTGCCTTTGTATGTGTGTGTGTGATTTTCATTCAGAAGTAAAGTACAAAAAAAGTACTGAAATCTTAATCAGTGGCTTTTTCCCTGCAAGGGCAGCCGTATTCCTTCAAGCCATCTACTTCCGCAGGAAGCTCAACAGGATGCCAGGATGCCTTACCGGTTGTACAGTTACTGCAGAGGCATGTCTGTAGTGTTAAAAGGGAAATAATATATCACAGGCCACAGTTTTAATCTTTTGATTGGCATTCAGATCTGTGCAGTTACTTTCAAAGTAGCAATTAACTGAACTCAGTAGTAATTTCTTCCCAAAATATACCGTAGAGCCTGTGTGTCTATTACTGTGTTTATAAAGGAGGCCTTGTTTGTCTAAATGAAGATATAAATGGGATTATTGGGTTGAAATGTTTACTACCTTACATTATGGATGTGGGAACTACGTGATATTTCATTACTTTAGAGCCTTTACTAAATTCGAGAATGTCATGAGATCCTAAGAGAGGGGGTTTTGTGCTCTCTTGCATTCCATTCTAATATACAAATTCAGGCTGAGCTTTCTTTTAGTTTAAATGCAGCTTTGTGTAAATAATTGCTTTAGCTGAACTGTGTGAACTAGATTTTCAGAGTTGTGCTTTTGTATGCCAACCAGAGAGATGCAAGTAAAACTTGCTCTCTTTGACCAACTTAAAAACATGAATGGAATTGTGACTCTAATTTACACCTAGACATTTGTTGCAAGGACACAGATAAGGGCTGGATGGGAAAAGATGGGCATGGTTCTATTCTACAACCTGAGTACGGATGAAACTGATTATGCAACTGAGGGTGTAATTATCTGGCTACAAACTCCGTGTTGATTGCTTGCTGATGGAGGGACCAATATATAGCAGTCACCTGCATTGTACTAACCAAACACTCCTAAAGCCAGTCCAGGAATCCTTCATTTTTGGTGTATGGAATGTAGAGGCAGCTTTGAACGCTGCATGAGTGGTGGTGGATTTATGAAACAGGCAGCTCATGATTGATGCTGTCTGAAGTGTGCAGATATTAGTCAGGCTTTGCCTAACATATATGACTATAAGACCCAGCTAGAATTCTGTTGACCAAGACATCACGTGTGCTTTGTGTATTGTTACCCCTCTTTGCTAAGCCAAAGTTCAGGGACCAGTGGGTTGTTTCCACCAGGAGGAGAAGCTGATGATAGAGCCAGGTACTTTCTTTGATTCAGTTTTGTTTGTTTGCTGAGCACAGTCCAAATTGAACAGCAGGAGGACAGTTTCATTGTTCCCAAACTGCCTTTCCAGCCAGCACTCTGTGCCCCAAAAGCTGCTGTCTTAGGTCTGGTCTATACTACCCGCCTGAATCGTCGGGTAGAAATCGACCTCTCGGGGATCGATTTATCGCGTCCCGTTGGGACGCGACAATCAATCCCCGAATCGGCGCTCTAACTCCACCAGCGGAGGTGGTAGTAAGCGCCGCCGACAAAAAGCCGCAGAAGTCGATTTTGCCGCCGTCCTCACAACGGGGTAAGTCGGCTGCAATACGTCGAATTCAGCTACGCTATTCACGTAGCTGAATTTGCGTATCTTAAATCGACTCCCCACTGTAGTGTAGATGTACCCTTAGCTTTCTCCAAGGCAACATTCCCAGATCTTCTATTAATGTCAGTTTGGCTTTCTGGCTGCTTCTATCTCTCCCCGCTCCTCTTCCCTCACACGCAGACAAACATGTCCCCACTGAACAATGCTCAGTGAAAATCTCTCCATCCACATACTTATAATTTCTGAGCTCACGTGTGCTTCTGTTTTGGGTAGTGATGTATACCTGTGTTTGTGATGAAGACTGTTATGATTTAATAAAGGAGCTTACCTGTTTCTTACAGCTATCTTAAATGAAGAATGGTGGGTACACTAGTTTCAATGATGTTTCTTTCAACCCTCAACATTTTTTTTTCAAAAGTGTGATCATCTCATTCAATGCAATGATTATCTACTCTCTCCACCTCATTCAGCCCCACCCTGAGCATGTCTGACTGGAGACACAATTGGTAAATGCCACAAGCTGCTGTTCTTCCTCCCACACATCACTTTCCCAAAGGGTTTGGTAGCTAAACTTTGGGCCTTCGAGGTCTGCACATCAGCCTTTTTCCCATTCAGGTGCCCAACAACTAGGATGGTATTCTTTTCCTTGTCTCTCTTACTTTCTCCTTTTCCCTCCTCCCCCTGCCGAGCTGCCACTCTGCTAAAAGAGTGATGCTTCCCTGGCTAACTCTAACTCAATAATATCTGGTCTCTTGCAGGCCTGGACAGATGCCCACACATGGAACTACTTGCAGATTTAAAGTAATCAAGTACTTCACCACCATCCCTGAACTACTACCTTTAAACAGGACAGAGACAGGAGAAAAACAAATCCATGCCATGTTACCCATTTCACACTGGGCTAAACATGGCACAACTGAAAAGATGGCTGATTATTCCTAAAGGAAATTGTGAATAGCTCCAGCTCAGAGTTTGTCTGCCTGGGAATATTAAAACAGATTAGTATCTCAACAAATGGTACCATGCATCAGAGAATGTTCTGACTAATCCTACTCAGGGACAATGTAAACGCTATACTTCCATTCTCAGTAGTTACGTAGGAGTATTTTGTGAGCTTGCTGGCAGGTTTGTTTTCTCTAATCTTTGTAGTGTGTGCATACACCACTAGATAGCTTCATGCCAGGAAATTGCAAGGAGATTTATAAATTTTGTCTTCATTATAGAATTTATTTGTTACTGTTTTACCTTTAATATTGTTGGATGGCCTGGGATTGACATCTTTTTGCATAATTTAAACCGAATTAAGTTGAAAACATAAATTAAACATAGGAGGGCACCATTAGGTCTTTTCCTTCAGATTATTGTGCCATCTGCTCCTTGAGGAGTTTGCGTCTCCTCATGAGAAGCATGAGGTCCTGTGGTGCAGCTCTAATTACTTCCTTTTACGATGTTCTTTGAGTAGAGTAGGGACACTTTTTTTGGTTTTTGGTGTCAATTTATGTCTGGATTTCTCTCTCTCTCCACTGTGGTGAGAACGTTCATTCTGCTCCTCGGGTACAGTGTCCATTCATGTAGCAGAAATATATATGCCAGAAGTGCCCCAAATCCTGGTTGGAGCTTGGGAGCTGCTTCCTGTTGTTACTGTTTCCATTTGTGACTAGCTTTTTAAATGTGGTGTTTTTGTACACTAAAATAAGCCTAACCTATGATCCTGAACTAGGCCCATGTGTTGCATTGACAATTTTTTGCACCCTAACCACATTTTCTTAGATGCCATATAGTTGCACTTTCAAGTTTACTGTGACCATCATTTCTTCTTAAAATACCTTGGCAGGCACTGCACGCCCACTCACACCATCTTCTGCCTAATCTTGTGCATGTAGTTCTGCAGCTTTGAAAATCTAGTCCTGTGTGCTGAATGCAACGATGGTCAATAGCATCGCAATTGATGTAGAAAAGTGCTTTTGTCTCTCAACGAAAGGAAGCGACAGGTAATAGTAATAGGGGATTCAATTACTAGAAATATAGATATTTGGGTTTGTGATGATTGGGAGAATCACATGGGGAATTGCCTGCTGGATGCAAAGGTTGCGGACCACTGGAGACATCCAGACAGACATGTGCAGTGCTGAGGAGAACATGAGGAAGTACTACTTCACACAGTGCACAGTTAACCTGTGGAACTCGTTGCCAGGGGATGTTGTGAAGGCAAAAAGAATAACTGGATTCAAAAAGGAATCAGATAAGTTCATAGAGGATAGATCCATCAATGCCTGTTAGTCAAAATGGTCATGGACACAACCCTATGCTCTGAGTATCCCTAAACTCTGATTGTCAAGAGCTGGGAGTGGATGACAGGGGATGGGTCACTTGCCTATTCTGTTAATTTCCTCTGAAGCATCTGGGATTTGTCACTGTTGGAAGACAGGATACTGGGCTAGACCCAGTATGGCCATTTCTATGTCCTTCAGCAAGGGGAAAGAAGAGAGAGAGAGACAGAGAGGAAAAAGCAGCAGCCCAGAAATGTGATTAGACTAAATATGCATGGTACTGTGGGGAGAGGAATATTACAGGGAGCAAGGAGAACACTAACAAAAACACAAATTATTCCATCAACTTGAGAAAACACCATTAAAAGAGGAAATGAAAGAAAAAAAAAACTTTATTGCAGCTCTCTGTCAGTTAGCGAGTTAATGAAAATATAGACCTTCCCTGCTCCTTTTTTTCAAGCCTCTGAGTCCAGCTTTCTCCATCTGATCTGATATTTCAGTATGAGTGGAATGAAGGATGTTCTATGAAACATTATCAGGAATGCTTCCAATAAGAATTCCAGAAACTACAAGATGCTAAATAAATGCTTTGTTTTAATTATTATATAAGATGCTGGACATTTAAGTCTGTACTACATATTTAGTTATCTGTTTTTCATGTTTTGATCCTTCTTGTTGGTCTAGTTTCAAAATCTGTCTGACTTGTAAAGCTTGAAGCATGTGTCATTCGTGATATTTGCAGATCTTTGTGGTCAGATGATTGAACTGTTTGACACAGATGATAGAAGAATTTTGTATCTGAGATAATGATGCATGTTAGATCTTATACCTACTAGTCACAGGTTATTCCAGGAAAAAACTAGCAATTGTTTATTGTGGTGCTGAGCGCCCCCCCCCCCTGCCCCAGCCAGAGCCGGGTCAGGGAGAGCCGCACTGGCAGCTGTGGGGAGCCTGGGTCCCTCCATCTGCCCTGGGTGGGGGCGTGGGACATTGGGTGGGGGGGCTGCTCAGGGCCCCCCCGCCTAGGGCAGGTGGAGGGTCCGCCACAGCTCCCCACAGCTTCCAGTATGTCTCTCCTCGACCGGGCTTTGGAGGCAGATATCTGCAGATAATTTTTGCGGATCGGATGCGGATACACATTTGTGTATCAGCGCAGAGCTCTAGACGTAACTCAAATGTTATTGATGTGGTGTAAGGTGGAATATTCTTGTCATAGAAAATTTCACTAATATGAAAGCTGGAAAAATAATCAGCATTATGAGTTTGGGTTCCTTTGATTCAATATGCAGATGGTAATATAACTATGTTGCTGACCTCCTATTTGACCTGTTCTGGAGTGTAGCAGTTACACGTAGTAAATTCTCTGATTACATTCCAGTACTTTTCTCTCTTATTGCAGATGAATTACTATATATGAGTTTTGATATAAATATTTGTGGTCTTAGTGCCACTTCATGGCAAGAAAGTGGGTGTAATAATTAATTTCTGTTTGCAGCCTTGCTTTAAAATGATTCACCCACAGTGAAAATCCTTTCAAGGAAGTTGAGTGACACCAGGAATACATTTAGCCAATAGTGATTTTATAATTTTGTTGAGGAACTGTGTACAGTGCAGTAAACTGTTTGTCCCAGCACCACAAGATGCCAATACATCATAGAACTGATGTTCCTTTATAAGGCGGTAGAGATATAGGACATTCTTTTACCAATATGTTTAAAACTATAGCTGTCAAATGTGGCATGGAAATTACAGCAGCAATTCATTATGAATTTTGATTAATGCATATGATTTCATATACTCAATTTCCAAATTTACACGCAGCAAAACTTTATATACTATGTACATATACACTGAACTGGCTGACCTTGAGTGAATGGGGGACTCATGGCACTCCTGGATTAACTTTCTCCTACTAAATAATTAATGCACTGAGAACTGTTGCATATAGATGAGGATGGTGTTCTATTCTGTAGCTTTCAAGCTATATGTACTCATGTACATCTGGCTGGATAGATTAAAAAACTAATACTTTGAATGTAAGCAATGAACTAGGTTCACTGTCATTTTTTGGCAGGAGTCATATTTGAGTATTCTGACAGACATCAGATATTTATGAAATTATTTGTAAATCCCCAAAGTTTCATAAATGTTTAACACACTTGACTATTCATTCCAAAATTCTCCCTTGGAGTGCATCATGCTTTATTTACCATTCTTCATTAGTTGCTCTCTTCTTTTAATAATAAAAAGAAAAGTTTACCATCTGATTGGGAACACCACAGATAATAAATCCATTTAATTCTATGAAGGCTTATAAAGCTTGGGGTCTGTTCGCTTCAAAGATCACCTTTCTCCATGGGATATGGCCACTACTGTGGCCCTCAGATGCACTCAAACAGGAGCCCTCTGGTATAGGAGAAGGAGCTGCCAGGACTGTCTCTGTGAGGGCACCTTGGCTCAGGAGCTTGCTCCTCTTCTACCCCCTGGTTCCAAAATAGCTCAAATCTATTGACTTTTTTATTGACTGTTGCCAAGACCATTTCTTTGCTAGGGTGGTTGGGGTGGGCTGAGGGTTTAGATGGGATGGGCAGTTTGTGTGTATTAAAGTATGTTTTTCTGTTTTGAATTTTTGTAAGGTCAAGCTAATTTACTTTTATTTTACTGGCATTTGTTCCAGTATCGATTTGTATTTTTAGGGTTCATGGAGTGGTGGGGTGTTTTTATTCTGGTGAAGGGAAGGAGCAGTGCATGACTTTGTTATCAAGAAATGTGTTTGTTTTGACTAAGTTATTATGAACATATGAAAACTGTATACTGAGCATGTTCAGCAGAGTTTTTTCTTGTGTGCATCTGTGTGTAGAGCTAACTAAATGGCTCTAAACCCCTCTGATTTCAACTGAGTTATACTAGAATTTGGCCACCTTTGTTTGGGTTTGTTCAACAGACTCATACAGTTTTCAGGCAGTCTCAGAATGTCTCCTGAGTTCTTTGTCTAGTCCTGTTCTGAATGGTTCTAAAGAGACATGATGCCACAGTAGCAAGTGCCTGCTACCCATCTAGAGGAGTAGTGACGCTGAATCATTTACCAAAAATAGGAGGGGGATGCTGCATCTAGACGAGAGAGCTTAGCATCAAGGTCTAATATGCTGTGGATGTAGAAGCTTGATATTTAATGTTCAAGTCCTGGATTGTTGACACAGCTCTTGTTTCTTAGCTACAACCATGAGTTTACTATTTTGTGGTGTTTTGGGTTATATTCCTTATGAACCAAACATTTATCAGTTTTGCATAGATGCTGTTAAAAGCTAGTGTAGGATTAGGTGTTTACCTCAATGTCCTTGGCAAAAATATCTCTTCTCACTGTGTAGTATGCTCATAAATTGACACCCGCCACAACAGGAGTGATGGTGGTGGCAGTAGTGGAGTGATGCGGATACATAGCTCTTACATTAAACCACTGAAGTGAGTCTGTTTGTGAATGTACACACAATGGAGTGTGTGTGTAGCTGTTTAGAAATGTATCAGATTAAAGATACTGTCCAAATGTAAAATATAAGTAAATTATTAGTAAATGTGAAATATTAGTGTTTTGTGCAAAAATATACCTGGTATTTTATCTACTGTGGAGCACTTCAGACATTTTACTGATTTCTTTAAAAAAAATTCCTAGAAATGTTGTTGATTCTTTCCCTAATTAATCTCAGAGAAAAGGCAAGAAGTAACTTGTTTTCAAATGTCAGGGTTTTGCTATCATGAATCATTTAACAGCTTGCCATGTTAAAGCTCTTTTGGATGAGGCTTGTTTTGTTATTAGTCTGCAAATTGATGCAAAACCAGTACAATCTGGATACTGTATTTCATAAATGGTTTCAAGTAATTTAGCAACAATATAGTTACCTTACCTTTGAGCTGTCTTTTAGTAAAACATAACATTTTTGTTCAACTGAACTTCTTATCAGGGGACAACCCCCTACCCCCCAACCTAAGCTTATCTTATCCTTTTCTATTTTTTAACCCCAAGGTGCCATAAAACCAGGGTCAGCCCACAACATTTTGGCACCTGTGGTGGGGAGCTCAAATGATGCCCCTATGCCCCCTCACTTGGGCCAAAACTTTGAAAGGTCTCAATTCTGCCTTCTTCCTGTTCTGCTGCTCTCATGGTACTGCTCTGCTATTTACCCCAATAAAGGAGGACTAACAACTTAAAATGCCTTGTTCAAAAAATTTTAAGGAACTCTTAACTTTCAAACGCCTGAACAGCAAATGTAACTTTTCTTGTCTGCATAGTAAACACTGGCATTTTTATCTGTTTGAATAATCAAAGTGGTGCTTTCCGTGCTTTCTTGGTCGCAAAGATTTGAACTGCTTCCTGAAGGTCCACAGTCTGGGCCAGCTCATGCTCTATTGAGATGGTTGCAAGGCTGACCAGCCTCTCCTGTGTCATTGTGGAGCGTAGATGTGTTTTTATTAACTTCAGCTTGGAGAAGCTGCGTTCTCCACTGGCAACTGTTACAGGAAGTGTTAGAAGTATGCGCATCAATATCGCGCATGTCATCATGTATCAACACTGTCTTTAGTGCCCTGCATTGCTGGTGTAGGTCTTCTTCAGGTACAGTGAGGAGTTTTGGAATATCATACAACATCCCAAATATACTTCTGTGTTCTTTGAGCTGCATGAAACATTCTTCAACTGACTGTATTGCACAATCTAGAACCTGGTTAAAGAATTCAACTTTGAATTGTTGTTTGGAGTCTCTTATGGGATTATCCTGTGCCTTGTAATCAAAATGTCTTCTTCTTCGGTGACTCTTGTATTCTTTAATGGGTGGAAAAATAGCTTCAGTGGGAAGTTCCTCTGCCAACTTCTGTGCACTCTTCAGAACATTTTGAAATCCCTCATCTGACTAGTAAGACTGTAGGTTTGAATTTGCTTTGTCCAGTTGTTCCATTGCTCCAGATATATCAAGGTCAACATCTTGGAGTCTCTTGCTTACAACATTTATTTCAAACAGTATGTAATGCCACAACACTAAGCCCCACAGAAATTTGAAGTTATGTATGTTTCTGGTGATTCCATTTCTCTCTGCCACTGTTCTCCCACAAACAGTTCCTGTCATAGCATTATCTCCATAATGGCAACTATGGCATCATCTATCTTCCCAATTTGGTATTTGATAGGCTTTATCGCCTCCACTAGACTTTCCCATCATGTGGCATTCAGTGGTTTCAGTGTCAGAGAGGATGTTCCCAGATGTTGCTTCAAAATTTGCCATCGATGAGTTGATGCAGAGAAAAATACAGAGATGCTTTGAATTATATTAAAAAATTCAGCAGCCTCTCTAGAAGCTGATGCTGCATCACTGACCACCAAGTTCAATGAATGAGAACTGCATGGGACAAAAAAAAAGCTCGAGGGTTTAATTCTCGGATCCATGTCTGCACTCCTCTGTTCTTTCCTCACATATTGGCACCATTATCGTAGTCCTGACCTCTCATGTCAGCTATCGCAATTCCCGTATCTTCCAGCTTTTTAAGAAGCACATGGCCTCTCCACTTTGTCATCATTGGGGATTTCACACCAGTAATGTATCGGATGGAAACTTCTATTTTCATTGTCTTTGGGGAACATGAAGTTTTTCACTTGCTGTGGCCCATGCCGTACAAGGAAGTCCCTCAGGCTACTGCTCAAGTGGGTCCACAGTCCTAGATCATCTAGACTTAAGGAACTAAACTCAGCAGCAGCTGTTTCTTGCGCCTCCACCACACTCTTCTCTGATCTACACTTTTCTTCAGGAATGTGCATGGTTACATCCATTTGAGATGGAGATATGGATGCTGCAGTAGCTGCCAGGTCACCTGCACTCTGACTAACTGGAAGATGAGGCATCTCCTCACCACTCGCATCTTCACTGGGGCCGGAAGGCTCATAGTGAACATTTATGTCTATGTATCTCAGGAGAGCTCCTTCCTGCTTAGATAGAAAAGCTTCCTTTGCTTTCTTTCTTTTTCTGAATGCTGCCCCAGAGAGGTGTTTTCTTCTTTCACTCATGACTGCTGTTCTGTGCCAGCTATAGTGGCTCTCAACACTCAACACACTGAAGGGGACAAATAAGCAGGCTGGTAGCAGGGCCTGAATGAGGGAATATATCAGCGTCTTAAAGGCCTAACTGGCTCCTACAACTTCAGTTGACTGCCTATTCTCCTCAGGTGGGCCAAGGGAGCAGCAGGAAACAGGAAGCTCCCTGAGAAGCTGGTGTTAATCAGTCCAGGCTCCTGGGGGTGCTAGAGAGGTACATAAGAGGCTCCTCCTCCTCTCTCTCCCTGTAGCTCCTGCTGCTTTCTGTTATTCCCTCTCACCTTTTCTCCTGCCTGCCTGTTATGTCTCTTGTGCCCTCCTTTCTCCAGCAAAGCACTCCGCCATCTCTGTGCATCTGGAGCAGAGAGAATACATATGCACCAGCAGCAGACACAATTTTCTATATTCTGGGTGCTAGTGGCGCCCCCACTCCCCCTCCACAGTCTGGCACCTGAGGCTGCCACCTCAGTTCACCTCATGGTAAGGCCAGCCCTGCATAAAACATTATATGACAACCCTGATATACAAGAGCTTCAACTGCAAGAGCAATCAGACGTTACCAGGTCAGTATTAGCCTTCAGTTCTTCTGATGCAAAAGATGAATATTTTAAAATCCACAACATTCTAGTAAGTAGTGGGGACGGGGGGTTATTAATTTAACTTTGCTGGAGCAATCAATGACCCATGCTTTTGTGATGATGGGAGAATATATTATGTGCTGCTCCATTTACTGTATGAGAAATGTCTTTTACTTGGCCCTCAAATGTAAACCATCTCACTCTGAGAGCAGCCCTGCAAAACAGGAATGTGCACCTCATTTTAGGTCAAAGAATTTGTAAGGAATGTGTCCAAGAAACCTGCAGAAAATTAAAGCCTTTACTTCTCTTGTATGCAAAAATTTCATGAGGTAATTACCCTCACTGTCAAACATAATATGGTTCTCATTAGACAGAACACAGAGTGAAAATTGAATAGATGTTCTGTCAGGAGTACTTCTCAGGATTAATTGGGCTGTCTAAAGCAGTAATTGGAGGGTTTTCTTCCACTTTGCATACAGCTATCCTTGTTTGTGTCTTTCAGGTTTCTGATTATGCTGTTGCCATTCTACACACCAGACAGGCGCAAGCCTCTTCCTTGTCATTGTCTCCTGCCAGCTGCTTTGTTTCTGTAGAGTTGGCTGCTGCCTTTAACTGCTTCCACTTTTTTGTCTTCAGCCTTCCTGACTCCTTTTCTTTCAGTCCATGGTCACCATGCCAAGGGCTGGCACAGAAGTCATTCTTTTCTATGTGCTGCAAAAGATGAAAGTGACAGAGTAGGTCTGATCAGTTAAGCATCTCACTTTGTTAAAGTGCTCTTTTATCCTTCAGGGGACTTCCTCCATGGCAATTGAGCTGAAAGTGAATATTTCTTTCTTTGTTCTGGCATTGGAGCCACAAATATCCAGTTTCCTTTTTTATTGTTTGAAATTTTGTTTGTCTCCCAGTTATAGAAATAGAGCAAACTGTTTTTGTGTTCAGATTTTCTGCTTGCGCAACTATTGAAAGATAAGGTTCTTCTTCGAGTGATTGCTCATGTATGTTCCACAGTAGGTGTGCGTGTTTGCCACGTGCACCGGTGCCAGAAGTTTTTCCCTTAGCAGTACCCGTAGTGGGGGAGCCCCACTGCAACCCCTGGAGTGGCGCCTCTATATCGCGCTATAAAGGGGGCTGCGTGCTCCCCCCACCCTCAGTTCCTTCTTGCTGCCAGTGTAGGTAGTCAGAACTTGTGCTCCAGCATTACTGCAGCATCTTCCTTAGTAGTACGATCTTCGACCGTTACTAGTTTCTACAGTTAGTAGCCTGGCTCGGGGCATGCCCCGAGCCCCAGGCTTCAAGTCGTGCGACTCTTGTCGCAATTCCATGCCCAGAAGCAATCCATACTCTGAGTGTCTTTGCTGTCTGGGTGAGGCTCACATAAGTGAGCACTGTAAAATCTGTAAGTCCTTCAAGCCCCGGACTAAGCGCTAATGTGAGATCCAACTCTGGGCCCTGCTTATGGAGTCGGCACTGGCCCTGGCACCGCCGTGCCGACCTGACCCGGTGCTGGGCACTGTGTCCTCGGTGCGGAGCGAAGCCCCATCCACCAGTAGGCACTGCTCCCTTGCCAAGAAACAAGGCAAGACCCATCGGCGTCGAGACAAGGACAGGGGTGAGGCCAGACCCAAGTTGGGCAGCCCATGATTCCCCTCAGGACGCAGACCTCTGACTCGTGTGGAGCGGAGTAGTCCGGCCCGTCCGCGCACGCCTCCCCGACGATGAGGATTCCGTCGACGCCGGAGGCAGCTCAGGCAGCGTGCGACACCCTCGTCATGCCGGTACCGAGTGGGCCGCCCGAGTTGGGGCCCTGGTCCCGAGGAAAGCCGCCGTTGGGCGCCCACCAGCCCTCACCGGCCAGGTCGGAGGTTGAGGTCCCTGCTCGATCCGCGGTGCCTTCCTGTATCCTGCGACAGACCTCCACTACGTTATTGGGGTCGCCTGGGAGCGAGTCGCTGGAGTCTTCCTCGGTCCTCAGGGGCCACAGGCGCCGGGACAGAAAGCGTCGACGCTCCTCGTCCAGTTGCAGTGATAGCAGGTCTCGACGCCATCGGCACCGCCGATCATACCACAGCGCGCGCCCTGCTCGCAGTGCATCCCGACAATCACCGGCACCGAGGCATCGTAGCCACGGTCACCGACGGGACTCCACAGACTCCGACGTATATGTCTCATCGTCGTCGAGGTCTAAATCCCGGGGCCGGACCCAACATGGACGGGACCGGTCGAGCCCCTTCTACGGCACCTTGCAATCCTCGGTCACTTCCGCTTTGGCTCCCAGCCGTCCGTCCCCGAGCCGCACCGTCCCCCAGGAACATGTAACCCTGGTAGGACCTCAGACAGCTCAGTGGCAAGGACAGTGGTGCCAGTGGGCACCGAGGCCCCGCTCCGTGGCTGGGGCATCCCAAGTTCCCTTGGCATCCCCGCCTCGGCACTGAGAGCAGTTCTCGGGTGCCGAACCACCGCCACCCTACCCCTAACTCACTGGTGGTGGAGTCCGTCAACCACCGTGAAAGACACGGCTAGCCCACACCAACCCCCAAGGACAAGGATGCCAGGAGACTGGACACTTTTGGGAAAAAAGTTTATTCCTCTGAAAGTTTCCAGCTCAGGGTGGCAAACCATCAAGCACTCCTGAGCAGGTATGACTTCAACTTGTGGGGGTCTCTGCCAAAATTCGAGCCCTCCCTCCAAGGAAAGGACAGGAAGGAATTCAGGGCTCTAGTTGACGAGAGTGCGGCGGCGGCGAAAGCAGCTCTCCGGGCCACCTTGGATGCGGCTGACACAACAGCTCGTTCGATGGCCTCGGCTATCTCCATGCGACGAGCGTCGTGGCTTTCTCTGTCGGGGTTGTCCGTGGAATCCCAGTCTCTGATGCAAGACCTGCCATTTGATGGCAAGGCTTTATTTGCGGACCAGACAGACACTCGTCTGCACGGGATGGACTCCCGCACCACCTTGCAGACTCTCAGTCTGTGTGTCCCGCCAGCCAAGGACAAACCCAGACCGCAGCCCTAGGCTCCCCCCATAAGGGGCAGGAACGAGCCCCCGCCCAAGAGGTCTAGGGACCACAGGCACAGATCACAACGCCAGTCCCGTTTGGCCCCACGCCCCGGACCCTCGAAGGGCAAGAGGCAGGGGACGAGGCTTTTTGCGGGGGGCCACCTGGCCTGTTGCCAGGGAAACCCCCCAGTTAATAAAGTTGGTTTTTGGCAACCATTTATTGGCCTTCAGAGTGCATTGGTCCCATATAACGTTGGACCGGTGGGTCCTCAGTTACATCTCCAAGGGGTACAGGTTGCAGTTTGATTCACCCCCACCGCACCATCCTCCGTCCCGGGATGCCCCGGGGGACCTGGAACACGTCCTCCTTTTAAGTCAGGAGGTGACGCGCCTCCTCACCCTAGGCATGGTGGAGAAGGGTACCTTAGGAATTCCAGGGCAAAGGGTTTTACTCCCGGTATTTCCTGATCCCGAAGGCAAAAGGTGGGCTCAGGCCCATCCTCGACCTGCAGAATTTCAACCAGTTTCTGGTTTGCTGCAAATTCTGTATGGTGTCCCTGGCCTCTATTGTTCCGTCCCTGGACCCAGACGATTGGTTCGCAGCCCTGGACCTCCAGGATGAGTACATCCATATCCACATTTGCGAAGGCCACAGGCGCTTCCTTCGCTTCCTGGTAGGGACAGACCACTACCAGTTTACGGTCCTTCCCTTTGGTCTTTCTACAGCCCCCAGGGTTTTCACCAAATGAATGGCAGTGGTCGCAGTCCACCTCAGGAGGAACAGGCTGCAGATCTTCCCCTACCTGGACGACTGGCTGCTCAAGGGCAAGTCTCGGTCCCAAGTGCAGGCGCCGATGGAATTCCTGCTAGACACCTGCACGAGTCTAGGTCTAGTGGCAAATGAGGAAAAGTCTATGTTAGTCCCTGTTCAGCGCATACACTTTATACGGGCGCTGTTAGACTCGCTGGCGGCCACGGCCTCCCTCCCCAAGGACAGATTCGAGATGCTCAAAGGTCTCATCGCCTCGGTCACGGCCTTCCCTGTGACGACGGCATGGGTGTGCCTTCAAATCCTAGGCCATATGGCAGCATGCACCTTCGTGGTGCGACATGCCAGGCTCAGGATGAGCCCTCCAACTCTAGCTGGCCTCCCAGTATTCCCAGGCCAAGGACGGCCTGGACAAGGTCATCACATTGCCACCCTATGTAGTGGCCGACCTGCAATGGTGGTCCCTCCCGAGCAACATGCTTCAGGGTATCCCCTTCCGGGAGCCCCCTCCCTCACTAGATCTGGTGTCAAACACTTTGGACCTGGGATGGGGAGCCCATATGGGGAGCTTCAAAACCCAGGGCAGATGGTCGCCCTCGGAATTGTCCCTACACATAAATGTCAGGGAGCTCAGGGCAGTGCGCCTGGCGTGCATAGCCTTCAGGCAGCCCCTGGGGGGGAAGGTGGTCAGAGTCCTCCCGGACAATACGACTGTGATGTATTATATCAACAGGCAAGGGGGCACGCGTTCCGTGGCCTTGTGCCAGGAAGCCCAGCTCCTGTGGGAGTTCTGTATAGCCCACAACATCCTTCTGAGGGCTTTTCACCTGCCCGACAGGCGCAATACGCTTGCGGATCGCCTAAGCAGGTTCTTCTTCCAACAACACAAGTGGTCTCTGCACAGGGAGGTGGCCAGGCAGCTCTTCCTAGAGTGGGGCACTCTCCAGGTGGATCTATTCACCACCGTCCAGAATCGCCTATGCCCATGATTCTGCTCCAGGGCGGGAGAGGGCGAAGGGGTGATATCGGACGTGTTCCTAATCCTATGGTCAGGCCGCTTGTTCTATGCCTTCCCACCCTTCCCCCTGATAGGCAGGGTCCTACAGAAGGTAAAGGCAGATGGGGCTTAGATTATCCTCATAGCCCCGGATTGGGCCCATCAACATTGGTATGGGACCCTCCTGCAGCTTTTAGTGGCTCCCCCTCCGTACAGGCTGCCGCTTCGACCGGACCTCCTCTCCCAGGAGGGAGGATGTCTCCTCCACCCCAACCTGGCCGCGCTCCATTTGACAGCGTGGCTGCTCCGTGGTTGAATGAGGAGGAGGAGAGGTGTTCTGAGGATGTTAGACAAGTCCTGCTTGAGAGCAGGAAACTGTCCACATGTTGAACCTACCTGGCCAAATGGTATCGGTTCTCCATGTGGGCAAGGGAGAGGGGTTCTTCCCCCTCCTCCGCGTCTATCCAGCTCATCCTCGATTACCTCCTGTCCCTTAGGACCCAAGGGCTGGCGCCCTCCTCGGTCAGGGTGCACCTGGCGGCCGTTTTGGCATTCCACCCCCCGGTGCTGGGCCACTCGGTGTTTTCACACCACATGACCTCCTGGTTCCTAAAAGGGCTGGATCGGGCATTCCTTTATGCTAGACCCCCAGTCCCGCTCTGGGACCTGAACCTAGTGCTCTCCTGCCTCACAGGACCTCCCTTTGAGCCCTTGGCCACGTGTTTTTGGTCCCACTTTTCATGTAAAGTGGCGTTCCTGGTAGCTATCACCTCAGCCCGCCGGGTCTCGGAGCTTAGGGCCCTGACATCTGAACCCCCGTATACGGTCTTCCATAGGGATAAGGTCCAGCTCCGCCTGCACCCAGCTTTTCTGCCAAAGTTAGTCTCAGCTTTTCACATGGATCAGGACATCTTCCTCCCAGTCCTCTGTCCTAAGCCCCATTCCTCCAATGAGGAACGACACCTGCACATGCTAGATGTGCATGGAGCGCTGGTTTTTTACTTAGACTGAACCAGGCCGTTCCGAAAATCCCCTCAGCTTTGCATTGCTTCAGCCAAGCGTATGAGGGGGCGACCAGTCTGCACCCAGCGGATCTCCCGCTGGATCACCTCGTGCATACGCACTTGTTACGACCTGGTAGGGGTTCCCCCGCCTCCTATAGTGAAGGCTCATTCAACGAGAGCTCAGGCCTTGTCCACTGCCTACGTGGCTCATGTCCCTATTCAGGACATCTGCAGGGCTGCTACATGGTCCTCTGTCCATACCTTTTCATCGCACTATGCGATCGGCTCCCAAACGCGGGATGACGCCGGGTTTGGTAGGGCAGTGCCCCGCCTGGGTAACCCTTAAACTCCTATCCACCTCCATCAGGTATATCTTGGAGTCACCTACTGTGGAATATACATGAGCAATCACTCGAAGAAGAAAGGACAGTTACCTGTTCCGTAACTGGCGTTCTTCGAGATGTGTTGCTCAGGTGTATTCCACATCCCGCCCTCCTTCCCCTCTGTCAAAGTTGTCTGGCAAGAAGGAACTGAGGGTGGGGGGAGCACGCAGCCCTCTTTATAGCACGATATAGAAGCACCACTTCAGGGGTTGCAGTGAAGCTCCCCCACTATGGGTACTGCTAAGGGAAAAACTTCTGGCACCGGTGCACGTGGCGAGCACGCACACCTACTGTGGAAAACACCTGAGCAACACATCTTGAAGAATGCCAGTTACGGAACAGGTAACTGTTCTTTTCAGCTCAGAGCATATACTGTTATTTCCTCTGCTACTAATGTAAAGAGTTTGATGGTAATATCTCTTGGGAAGGGGAAAGTTCTCCTATGTCTTTTTTGAAGGACTTAAATACTTCTGGATACTCTAAAGTAATTCATGGTAATAACAAAGACAGACCTGGACTCTGAAGATGGGATAGAGATATGGAATAGAGTGTTCCCTAAATTCCAGGAGGTTTGGGGGAGGAGAAGTTCAGGTCTGTGTTTCCAATTCAGATTAATCTATATTCATACTATTTTCTTCCTTATTCTTCATGTACTTCTCAAGATGGCCACAGAAGAATTAAACAGGCTTTCTATTATTTTCCCTTAAACAAGTAGGACTTTTTCACACCTCCCATCCATTATTTTTTCTTTTGTCCTTTCCAGGAAGATGACACTCTCAGGATTTTGACATGGCTCTTCCAGCTGGCTATAACCAGAATGACTTGCAATGGTGAGGCTAATGCCTAAGGCTTTTAGAACCCTTTAAATTGTATTGTAGTGAAAATGTAGTT
This sequence comes from Trachemys scripta elegans, assembly GCF_013100865.1. Classification (NCBI taxonomy): domain Eukaryota; kingdom Metazoa; phylum Chordata; order Testudines; family Emydidae; genus Trachemys; species Trachemys scripta. The sequence continues at coordinate 42,772,019 of NC_048302.1, read as the reverse complement.
TATAATCAAGAAAGTGACATTCAAAGTATTTTGTTCCTTCACACTGCAGCAGGCAGTAGTGATTGCATTCAGGTAATTGAAAGGTTAGCATTCAAGGGAGTTTGGAGCTCTGAATTATGGCTTGGTTTTAAGTTAGCTTGTAATAAAAGAGCTGAGCTGTCAGGAAGTTTTAGGACTTTAGCGGTTTTCTCTATCAATCATATTTACCTCTTCATCATAAGTTGCAGCCATGCCTTCTGCTCATTGTTTATATGTTCAATAAATTCCCATTACCATGGAAGGAAACATTGTTGATAATCCTCCAAGACATGGTGAGATTCTCCTGAAGAGAATTTCTCACAACCACAGTATCTCCCAGGATTAAACTTCCTACCACCAAACCTTACCTCTCCCAAATTTTCAGTGCAGCTAAGCTCATCATCTTTAGGGTGATTCGCACCCCATCGCCCCGAATGAATCTTTCCTCCACATACTCTGGAGAGTTGTTGAGAAAAGAAAAAATCATGAATTTAGGAGAGAGAGATACAAAAGAATGAAAGAAGTGGGAAAATAGAACTGATGAATTTGGACACCAGTTTGGACATATTTGAAAACAAATGGACTTAAACTCTTAAGCACTTGTCACTTTTGAAAATGGGATTTAGAAGCCTAAGTCACTTAGGCAAATGTTACCCATCCGTTCACTCTGACTTAGGGTAAGCAAATGGAATTGTGACTGAGAGCAAGTCTACACTACAGTGGTACATTGGCACAGCTGGACCGCTATAGCACACCCGGTGAAGACACACTATGCTGAAGGAAGAACGCTCTCCCGTCGGCATAATTACTCCGCCTCCACAAGAGGTGGAAGCTATGTTAGTGGGAGAGTGTCTCCCACTGACATAGCACCAATGTGAACAGCGCTTAGGTTGATGTAAGTTACGCTGTTCAGGGGGATGTCTTTTTCATACTCCGAACAATCTAAATTACATCGACTAAGTAGTAGTGCAGACAAGCCCGGAATAGGGGTAAATTGTGTGTGTGTGACTGAGTGGAATGTTGAAAATAGAGCTGAATGATGGCATGTGTGCAAAATAGTTGTGAAGTGTTGTATGTTGACTAATATATTTTTAGCATGGACTGGTGAATATTTTTTGACAATTTTGCAAGACCATTGTATGCACAATGGTGTATGAAGATGACTATATGGTTCACAAGTGACAAAACCACAAGTAACACAAAGATGTCATCACAAGAGTTCCAGCTGAAATGTTTTAGCACACTAGCCCATTGTGGATTCTTCATGTGCCAAATATGTTAAGAAAAATTCTTACAAAATTTTTAGCATGTTCTGGTTTATATATGTATAGAAAACACCCAAAATGGTGGAACTTTCATGACACTTGCACACCATCAATCTGTTCTCTTTTTTTTACGTTACAACCTTTCTCCTCACCCTGTGTCTGTCTTCTCTATTTAGAGTGTAAGCTTTTTGGGGAAGAGATTGTCTCTTACTCAGTGTTTATAGAGTGCCTAGCACAATGAGGGCTTGATTTTTACTGGGGCTTGATTTAGAGCTATTGACATATAAATAATAAATATAAACGTTCATAACATTGACAATACAAAAATACTGGACCATGTCTGATTTTTTTTTCCTTCCTGGGCCTTCCAGGGTGTAATCTGGGAGGAAATTCTAAACTTGAGGGAAAAGGAATCTATGAGGTTGATTTGAGGATCAAATAGCTGCAATTTGACATTGCTTAGGAAGCTGGAATATTAAAAGAAGCCCTGGTAGATCTATTTGTGTGCAAAGCTGGTAAGTTGGTCAAAGGTGCATGTTAAATTAACTTATCACATGGTTCTGCAATTTTTCATATGTGCCTATAATTAATCACATGGATATCTTCTCCACATATGTGGGGTGTTTGTGTGAATCTGTATGGATGTATATGTATGACTTTGTTTGAATGTGGGTGAATATAATATATGGTATTTTTTCAATTTTGAATTTTCCAAATTTGAAGCAGGTTCAATTTTTAAAAAGTTGATTTTTTTCAAAGATACAGTAAATGCAAACCATTACAAAGTATAAATATTTCAGATGGTACTAGAGTAATTTCTAAAGATTTCAGAGGAAAAGAAGCCCAAGAAAACCCAAGTATTTTAACCAGAAGAGGATTTGTATTTTGTAACCAAGAGCTTTCTGGTCTTGAGTACAAAGCAATTAGTCTTCTTAAGACCAAAAGAGCATGACTGTGAACAGTATGAACATTCATTCAAAATGAATTTCAATAAATTTGATTTTGAGTGCCAAATGTGGAAATAGAAAGAACTAAGGGCTTGGCTTTTCTGCTCTGTGTTGTGTTTGTGGTATGTGTTCATTTCTTGTTACTGTGTCATCAGCACATCTGACTTTTTTTCAGGTTATTTTTAAGGAACAGCTATTTCAATGGAGTGCATATGAGACTCCAGAATTTTGTATATATGTGTATACACTATATATTTAAAAATGCACATGCAGGATGTTGGGATATGTCAAAAGAAGGCCCATTAATTTCATATCCAGTTCTATCCCATGATTCAATGCAATTGTTTTTGAATAGCCCCAGTGTTTTCATCTGAATGGTTTGTTGCTTGGTCATTTCATACATTTATGATTCTTTACATGAAAAAGGGCTTCCTGACATCTGTTTTAAATCAGTTTTTCTTTAATTTCCATGTATGCCTTTTATATCCATCATCTGTGTTAAGCTCAAAATAGCAGACATTATCCGTATGCAATTTTTCATTTACTATATCATAGATACACAACTTTTAACTTGTGTTTTCAACTGCCTTATAGATGTTTTCACCTAATGTTGTGCTTTGCTTTCTCCTCACACATTTTAGAGCTAGGGTTGGGATCATACTGTTCTTCGTGCACTATATCATTACGTAGAACATTTTACCATCAAATAAGCTAGTCTAGTTGGCAGCCTATAAGAAATGTCTATACAGCCTTACTATTTAGGCAAGAAGAGTTAAATTCTGTATTCATTAATACTGATGTAAATCCACAGCAATGGAAAGCAGTTATTCCACAGACTTCAGATTTACACTGGTATAATGTAAAGCAGTTTACTCAAAGAACCACTAAGTCTTTGTCTACATTATGGTTTTTCCCTAAAATTTCCCATCTTTGCTACCATAAATCAAGATGAATTGATATTAGAAATGTGGGGAGCAGGAGAGTAGATAAGGCCCTTGCTATCGATGCTATTTAACTGAGCCGGTCGGGAACATTTTGATGAAATATTTTTCCATAGGAAAATACAAATTTGCCATAACCAGAATGTTTTGGTTTTGACTGAGTTCATCGGGGGGAGGGAGGAAAAATAGCTTTCAGAGCCTCAACTCCAGCCCAAATATCTACACAGTTACTTTTAGTGTAATAGCACAAGCCCCATAAGCCTGAGTCAGTTGACCTCGGCTCTGAGACTCGCTGTCACAGACTGCGTAGATGTACTCTCTAGGTTCCCCCTCCAGAGTCTGGAGCAGCTGGCTGCTCTGTTTTGTTTCAGAAACAAAAATATTTCAGAATTTCCTTTCTGTGGAAAATTTTGAAATGTCTATGCTTTCTTCCAAATCAGAACAAAAACTTCTTTGACGTTGTATTTCCTACAGAATGGAAATGCCAAGTTTTGGCCAGCTCTGATTTTAACCACCACATTTTCTAGCCCGGTTTGAACTAGGTTAGATGAAATGTTAATTAAATCATTGGTGACTTGTTTATATTACTTTTGCTGCCACCAGCTTAAATGATGATAAAATGGAGGCTAGGGACAAAAGATCATTGCAAACACAGCTCCATAGTTCCCTTTGTGACTTTTCTTATTCTATTGTGCTTTTAAAATTGTTCCTCTGCACTATTGAAACATCTGGACATTTCAGACTGTTTTTTTTAAACACTCTTTAAAGGGGCTGTTTGTAGCCATTCTGATCTCATTAATTTCTGTTGGACTGGCAAAGTTATTACTGTGAATGAAGGAATTCTTTCTTAGAGCAGATAACTCTTTTGGAAAATTTTCTGAAAATTTCTGGTAGAAATCTACTATTTATAGCAACTATGCACTACTTAATTCTATTTATGGGTATGGTCCACCCAATTAAGGGGGGACAATCATCTACTTCTAAATGCCCAAGGATCTGGGTCCTGATTCTATGTTCTCCCATGGAAATGAGAACATATTTTTAAAAATGTGCCTTTTGTTTTCTCATTATTGGGAAAAGGGGTACTACAGCTACTTGACATGCAATATAAACCAGTTTAAAATAATGCCAAAGTGGGAATGCACTATAGTCTGTGGTCAAAGCTCAAATTTAACTAAATATATTATGGAATAAGTAGGTGCAACTGCTGTGGAAGTCCATTTCAAGAGAGACATAAATAATGATATATGTCTGCCATGAGTGGAAATTTGCATTGATTTGTCTTTCAGTGGGAATACAAAATGAGCATAATTTATGTGCCAGACATAGAAGGTCCAATGTAGAATAAAAAAGCAAATAAACAAGGACTGAGATTACGAAGCCACACGTAGTAGGTCCATACCCTTTCTAATACTCCATGGAATATAAAACCAATTCAAGATAAATTACTTGTCACTTTCCCCCTTAGACAACCATTCTGTCAGCACTGTAGGCCTCCTACTTTCCCCTTCAAAATATAAAAGTGACTGCTCTGCAATTCATTTTGGGTAGATGAAAGGGAGGGGAGTTTTCTGGGAGTTTTAGACCAAGGATTATTTTGGTCCAAGTGCATCAGACTTCCCTCTAATCCACCAAGCTGGCTTTCTAAAGCATTTTAATTCTGAACTCATGGAGACTCAAGTTTTCTAAACAAACTTTTCTCTTGTACCAGTTCCTATAAATGTGAATAGCTCTAAATACGGAAAGTATTTAATTAAAAGGTGATTCTGGGAATTTCAGTGCACCAGAGAGTTAGCCTCTAGAGCACTGACTCAGTAACTGAAATGATTCTGTTCATAATGTTTTATAGAAATGTAAATTAAATTCCAAATAACAAAAAAAAAAAAAAAAAGTAAGCTAATGAAGTGGCTCAGCATGCTAAGGACAGTCTTCATTGGCAACCCTTATATTCCTAATAGGGGCAATCACTAGAGGTACAAAGAGAATAGATGTGGTTAGTCCTCATACATGACAGGCATTGTCTGTGGGAAATTTTAGGAGATGGTTACTTTTTTCAACGATGCAAAGTTTCTCTTGGACAGGCATAATGGAATAAAACCTGTTTTCTGGAACAAAATCAATATTATTATGAGATGGGTGAAACCTGGTTATGGGCTGAATTAAAATCTCTTTAAATGGAGGGGCAAATGTGTCCCCCATTTAAGTCAGCTGTAAGAGACTGTCAAAGGACCACACCTAAAACAAGGCCTGAATAAAACGAGCATCTGCCAGAAACTAGCACCAGCTGGGAGGAGAGTTTGACTAGGTATTGTGACCAGGTGTGAGTGGGGGTGAATGGTGGGAACACACAAACTGAGAACAGACTGAACTGGTGAGAGAGACAGGACAAAGGATCAGCTGAAAGCATGTGGCTTACCCTAGAAGAAACCTGGGGACTGAGGAGAGGTTTCTTGGGTCAGTAGTTCAGGCTGAAAAAAAGTGCTCTTGGTGCTATGAGCAAAAAAGCTGCTTTCTGCTAATTGATTCCCTCTGAGATCAGAGACACAGGATTTTGTACGGTTCTTTGTAAATAAACAAAAATGCACCAAAGAAACCCAGGACTATCACCTGTTTCTACTCCAAATTTTGACTAGGTGCTAGAGTAGAAAAGGGGAAACATTATGAACCAAAAAAGGACCCTTATTTTTTAATATATATATATATATATTTGCTGGCTTCCATATGTGTGTGTAACATGTACGATTATTGAAGAAGGATCAACTTAAGAACATGTGAATATGAGTATAAAGATACCTGAACTGTACACAGTAAATGTAAAACCCTGACTATATCATTACAGAAAATGCATACTTCATGCCTCTAGCCCTACTTGAATTACTGTACACACAACTAAACTTTTCTATCAGTTCTCAAGTAATCACATGGAAATATTTTGAAAGTGAGTGTAAAATTGTATAGAATTATAAATGACATTAGAAAATAAGAAATATCCAGTAGCAGCAGAGAGAGAGATGAATGGGAACAATACCTTGGAAAGCCCAGAGGTTAAGTGGTACTTTTGTCTACATTTAATAACCCTTTTATTCTTCTATACATGACCATTGCATTATGCAAAACCCAAGAAGTCATTAAGGAAATCAGACCTATTCCAGGTGTATCGCTGCATTGGAGAAAAGCATCAGTACAAACATTTTTATGCTTCTGAAACAAAAGCATGATCTTGTACATCTGAAACAGAAGTGTTAAATTAAAAGCAAGCAATAGTCATCTCTGTCTCTCACTCTTTTTTTTTTTTTTCACTGAAAAATGAAGGCACTTGGGGCTTTATCCAATAAACTGCAGAGACTCACAAATCTATTTTGTAGAAGTCTGGCACTTACAATCCATAACTCTATAATGAAAGATTACAATGAGTAGGTGGAATATAGCCTTTAGGAGATAATTGGAAAATTGTTCTTACACAAGTAGGCTGTGAGCAAGCTATAAATAGTCACTGTACATAAACATACATATAGGATTATGCCTTCTACCTGTATCAAATAATTAAATATCAACATAATTAGGACAAACAGAACTTCATATAGCAGGTAACATGAAATCATGCTAACCTGTGCTGCAAAATAATGTTAATGTCATTATTTTCAGTATACTTTCCATCATTGTTTTCATTAAATAAAGTACTTACTCACTCGTGGGGCTTGGGTCTAGAAGGTGCTGAGTTCCATGAACTTCCAAGGACTTTAATATAAATTGAGGGCATTTGGCACCTCACAGGATTGAGCTCACCATTGGGCCTGAAGGGGTTAAAAGGCAATCTGGACTCAGGCGACCTCCCCCCGAGGCCTGCCATGTATACTCCATTTGGAGGAGTGGGTTAAAAGGATCTCAGAAGCCCAAGCAAAGGGGGTTGGACAGGCAGAAGGAGAGGGAAATCCTTTTTTAGGAAGCCAGTCAGAAGAGTGAGGTTGAGAGGTAACCACAGATTGGTTAAGGCTCATAGGCAGGGCCTTCTCCAACCACCATCTCCTTTGAGAACTCATGGGCCCTGCTCCTTTGGACTCTTTTGGTTGTAAGGTGAGTGACTGTTTGGGCTATAGGGGTCAGGTTCCAAACTGAAGGGAGCTATGATTAGGAAGGAGCCCAAGGAAGCAACTTAAACCCACTGCAGGGAGGACCCTGCCAGTGTACTTCCTACAGGGCCCTGGGCTGGAACCCAGAGCAGAGGGAGGGCCCAGGTTCCCCTCCCACACCCACTTAAGGGCCTAGACCCATGTGGGTGGGAAGCCAAAGATTCCTGGCTTAAGTTTAGGAACAGGCACTTCTACCAGCCTGACAGAGAGGCTAGGGGCTGGAAGTCAGGTGCACTAACCACTAGGCTGCCCAGTTCTCTGAACTCCCTATTACAGGGTTATGTCCTCAGCTCTGTCTCATCTTGATGTGCAGCCTTGGGCGAGTCACTTAAGGCCAAATTTTCAAAAGTGGTTTCTACTTTTGCATGCTTTGGTTTGTATGTTCCCAGCTCTAGATACTGAGCCTCATTTTTAGAGGTGCTGAACACCTTTGGCCTCACCCCTCCAACTTCATTCAGAATTGTGGGTGTTCTTATCACCTATAGTTACCACCTAACTTTGGCCACCCAAAGTTAAAGGCCACTTTATCAAAAATATGGGTCTTAAAAGAGGAGTTTTTCAGACACAAAGGTCTGGTAGGTGCCCAACTCACAATTAAAATCTTTGGGAGTTGGGCACCTAAATTCCATTTGTGCCTTTTAAAATCTTTCCCTCAACCTCCCTCTGCCTTGGTTTACCTA
>NC_048302.1:42454139-42459086 GCF_013100865.1 Trachemys scripta elegans | reverse complement strand
GGCTGAGATTGGCCAGGCTTCTGCAGCACTCTACAAGCTATGCTTGGTATGTGGGAAAGCACGGCGCAGAAGCTTACCATGGCCGCATGCAAGCCAAATTCACCCAGACCTGTGATCTCTAGCAGCAAAGCCACAGGCACTCAGCATTAAGAGGCAAAATGCGACCTTGCACAGAAATCACATGTGCTATGTAATGTGAACAGTGTTGGTCACCGTGAAAGAGTATAAGCATTGTTCTGCAAAATGTAGCTTTTAAAACAATTCTCTCTTTTTTCCCCTCCCTACAGCAGCTGCAAATTCCTCAAGCCTCCCTCCTCCATCCCGAAGGTTATCACAGATAAGGCGTCGTAAGAAGAAGACGCGAGACGAGATGTTTTCTGAAATTATGCAATCCAGCAGGAGTGACAGAGCTCATCTGAATGAGTGGAAGGAAACAGTTTCAAAGTATAGGAAAGAAGTCAGTGAACGTGAGGACAGGAGGGACCAACGTGAGGAGAGGAGGGACCAACGTGAGGAGAGGAGAGACGATCGAGATGAGAGATGGCGGCAGGAAGACCAGAGGATGAAGGATGCAACACTGGGGCTGCTCCAGCGTCTGGTGGAGGTTCAGGAACGGCTGCTGGAAAACAGACTGCCGCTTCAGCCCCTGTTCCACCCTCCCCCCTCCCCATGTTCCGTATCCTCCTCACCCAGACGTGTAAGAACGCGGGGGGGGGGGGAGGCTCCGTACACCTTCCCATTCCACCCCAGTAGACAGCCCAAGCAAAAGGCTGTCATTTTTTTAACCTTTTCTTTGTGGCTTTTTCCTTCCCAGCAATCCTCCTCCCAAATACCACCCGGGTTCCCTCCCTCTTTTTCTAATCTATTAATAAAGAATAAATGATTTTTAAATGATAGTGACTTTATTTGGTTTGAAAGAAAGCTGGGGGAAGGGGAAGGGTGGGTTCCTTACAGAAAATCAGTCAGTAAAGGGGGAGGGTTTTCATGAAGGAGAAACAAACAGATATTTCACACGGTAGCCTGGCCAGCCATGAAACAGGTTTTCAAAGCTTCTCTGATGCACAGCGCTTCATGGTGTGATCTTCTAATCGCCCTGGTGTCTGGCTGCGCGTAATCAGCAGCCAGGCGATTTGCCTCAGCCTCCCACCCCGCCATAAAGGTCTCCCCCTTACTTTCACAGAGATTGTGGAGCACACAGCAAGCAGAAATAACAATGGGGAGATTTCTTTGGCTGAGGTCAGAGCGAGTCAATAATGAACACCAGCGACCTTTTAAACGGCCAAATGCACATTCTACCACCATTCTGCACTTGCTTAGCCTGTAGTTAAACAGCTCCTGACTCCTGTCCAGGCTGCCTGTGTATGGCTTCATAAGCCATGGCATTAAGGGGTAGGCTGGGTCCCCAAGAATAACTATGGGCATTTCAACATCCCCAACGCTTATTTTCTGGTCCGGAAAGTAAGTCCCTTGCTGCAGCCCTTTAAACAGAGTAGTGTTCCTGAAGACGCGAGCGTCATGAACCCTTCCCGCCCAGCCCGCGTTGATGTTGGTGAAACGTCCCTTGTGATCCACAAGTGCTTGCAGCACCATTGAAAAGTACCCCTTGCGGTTTATGTACTCGGTGGCTTGGTGCTCCGGTGCCAAGACAGGGATATGGGTTCCGTCTATTGCCCCACCACAGTTAGGGAATCCCATTGCAGCAAAACCATCCACTATAGCCTGCACATTTCCCAGAGTCACTAACTTTCGTAGCAGCACCTGAGTGATTGCTTTGGCTACTTGCATCACAGCAGCCCCCACAGTAGATTTGCCCACTCCAAATTGATTCCCGACTGACCGGTAGCTGTCTGGCGTTGCAAGCTTCCACAGGGCTATCGCCACGCGCTTCTCAACTGTGAGGGCTGCTCTCATCTTGGTATTCTGGCGTTTCAGGGCAGGGGACAGCAAGTCACAAAGTTCCATGAAAGTGCCCTTACGCATGCGAAAGTTCCGCAGCCACTGGGAATCGTCCCAGACCTGCAACACTATGCGGTCCCACCAGTCTGTGCTTGTTTCCCTTGCCCAGAATCGGCGTTCCATGGATAGAATCTGCCCCATTAACAACATGATCTCCAAAGCACCGGGGCCTGTGGTTTCACTGAATTCTGTGTCCGTGTCCGTGTCCATGTCCTCATCATGCTTGTCGCTGCGCTGCCGCCGCCGCTGCCTCCTCTCCTCGTTTTTCTGGTCCTGGCTGAGCATAAACTCCACGAGAACGCGCGAGGTGTTTGCAATATTCATGAGTGCTGTCTTGACCTCAGCGGGCTCCATGCTTGCCGTGGTATGGAGTCTGCAGTGTTCACCCACCCAGGAAAAAAGGCGCGAAAATGGTTGTCTGCCGTCCGTTGCTTTCATGCAGGGAGGGAGGGAGGGAGGAAGTGAGGCTGTACCCAGAACCACCTGCGACGATGTTTTTTGTCCCATCAGGCACTGGGATCTTAACCCACAATCCCAATGGGCGCGGGAGACTGCGGGAACTATGGGATAGCTATGGAATTGCTATCCACAGTGCAACGGTGCAGAAATCGACGCTAGCCCCGGTACTTGGACGCACACCACCGAATTACTGTGCTAGTGTGGCCGCACTCATTTCGACTTTATACAACCTGTTTCTCAAATCCGAATTATCTAAATTCGGATTAATCCCGTAGTGTAGACATACCCAAAGTTAAGCAGGACTACAGAGGCTTAGAAAACTAGTAAGATGGCGAAGGCCAGCGAGGGGGAAAACAAAGTCTCACGTCTTTGAAGCCAGTGTATTTTGGAAAACTGAGGAAGCCGCAGAAAGCTGGTTTAAACTGGGACAAAGAGCACAGGGGACAAAGGTCTCCGAACAAAACACCCCCAAAAGAATCCAGAACTTAAAAACCCTCCTGAGAGCCAAAGCAAGTCGAAGATCAACAGCGGACCCTGGACGGCCTGTGCACAGGACAGAACTCTCATCCAACCTTCCCCCTCTTCTTCTTACGTTACACCCAGGCTTGGCCAGCCTCGTGTCGTGCATGTGTGAGTATGAAAGTGGATTAGGACTGGAGCACTAACACTTTCCTTCTTCCTCCCAGTGACGTGGGAGCGTTCTCAGCACTCACTGCTGTTATTTTATTAATAAAGCTTTAAAATTTAGTCACTTGGTGTGCTCCTTCAACTCCTCCCCTAACGATCCTGCGGCCTCAGCCTGATCACCTGATGCCTCAGGCAGATTGGTAACATAAATCTGTCACATCTATACTCACAGCACTGCAGCAGCACATAGATAGCAGTTAGTGAAGATGCTACCTACACTGATGGGAAAGCTTCTATGATCAGTGGAGGTATCAGCCCAAGAGGTGATACCAATGTTGATGGGAAAAGCCCTCCCATTGTTATAGTGCTGTCTACACCAAGGTTAGGTTGGTGTAATTATGTTGCTCTGGGAAGATGCATCAACATAAGATTATGTATCAACATAAGTTCCTAGTGTAGACCAAGTCTAGGTGACAGATACAGATTGCTAATCTAGAAAGGAATAGTTGATATGACTAAACCTATCTGATTGAGGACCTTATACTGATTTTAATGGGTGCTAGGTAAAGACTTCCACTGACTCTAGTGGGAGTTGGATCCAACTTCGAATTAGCAAAAGACTCTGAAGGCAGCAATTGTGCAAAATGTGGGCTGGGCAGGAAGATGAATGGACAGAAGACAGTCCATTTAATCAGCTGATCTGCTGCAAAGGTGCACATAAATGAGAGAGTGGGGCTGAGAGTGCTTGCTAGGTTCTCAAAAGGATGCAGGGGAATCAGTCCACCTTCAGAAGGAAAAGATAATGTGCTCTGATCTGATCTCTACATTGTGACAGTCAAAGCTGTTAATGGAGGGAAAATGTATAGGAATAGGTTTAGGCAGCTATAATTAATGTGCTTTGGAGTTACTGGAACTCCATGGCGTAGCTACAATAAACGTAGAGTACTGAAAGCAATTACTATGGTAAAGACTGTTTGATCTGAAGATCGGTAATTTTGAAGAAATACATTAATCAGACACAGAAGAAAAATGTTCCTCACTTTGTTCAGCATTGTTGTGGACTGTTTCATAAAAGCTGCATCCAGACGTAGATGCATCTATAATATAAAACAATAGTGAGCTGGAAGGGCAAACTCTAAAGCTTATTTGAAGAGTAAATATTTAGTGTAAGCAATGTTGCTACATTTCCACAGATGTCATCTTCACCTTATTTTTGGTACTCCCCATTCACCAGGTGTAACATTTATTTATGTATTTTTTTTACATGACTAGTGTGTAGTGACCAAGTTCCCACTGCTTATTATAGAAACCTACAGAATGATATACCAAATGCTACCTTTCCTAAGAATGCACAGCTATCTGCCTCTGCTGCCTGGCTCCTGAGCTAAGTGGAACTTGGTTGTCTCGAAGGATTGTGAGCAGCAATATGTTTACATAGATACTTGATCTACTTTTAGGCTGCTGGTCAAGGACAATCAAACTTCAGTTTGGGCCAAATGCATCAAATTGTCTCACCTGATGGGTGGGGCCAGCCAGTGAGAACAAAGTCCTCCACTGTTTTTTGGCTTCCTGTTCACTTCTGGGTCCAACACAACATACTCTTAAAATTAAGGCCTTCAGCAATCTGGGGTAATGCTACCTTAGACTACCTTCCAAATAAAGAAGAACAGGAGTACTTGTGGCACCTTAGAGACTAACAAATTTATTAGAGCATAAGCTTTCGTGGACTACAGCCCACTTCTTCGGATGCATATAGAATGGAACATATAATGAGGAGATATATATACACACATACAGAGAGCATAAACAGGTGGGAGTTGTCTTACCAACTCTGAGAGGCCAATTAATTAAGAGAAAAAAAAAAAAAAAAAAAAAAAAACTTTTGAAGTGATAATCAAGCTAGCC
>NC_048302.1:42424945-42454056 GCF_013100865.1 Trachemys scripta elegans | reverse complement strand
ACGAGTACCCAGAAGTCACCTCCTACAAGACAGGCCCAACAAAGAAAATAACAGAACACCACTAGCTGTCACCTTCAGCCCCCAACTAAAACCTCTCCAGCGCATCATCAGAGATCTACAACCTATCCTGAAAGATGATCCTTTACTCTCACAGATCTTGGGAGACAGACCTGTCCTCGCTTACAGACAACCCCCCAACCTAAAGCAAATACTCACCAGCAACCACACATCACTGAACAAAACCACTAACCCAGGAACCTATCCTTGTAACAAACCCCGATGCCAACTCTGTCCACATATCTATTCAAGTGACATCATCATAGGACCTAATCACATCAGCCATACCATCAGGGGCTCGTTCACCTGCACATCTACCAATGTGATATATGCCATCATGTGCCAGCAATGCCCCTCTGCCATGTACATTGGCCAAACCGGACAGTCTCTACGCAAAAGAATTAATGGACACAAATCTGACATCAGGAATCAAAATACTCAAAAACCAGTGGGAGAACACTTTAACCTGTCTGGTCATTCAGTGACAGACCTGCGGGTGGCTATATTACAACAGAAAAACTTCAAAAACAGACTCCAAAGAGAGACTGCAGAGCTAGAATTGATATGCAAACTAGACACAATCAACTCCGGTTTGAATAAGGACTGGGAATGGCTGAGCCATTACAAACGTTGACTCTATCTCCCCTTGTAAGTACTCTCACACTTCTTATCACACTGTCTGTACTCGGCTAGCTTGATTATCACTTCAAAAGTTTTTTTTTTTTTCTCTCTTAATTAATTGGCCTCTCAGAGTTGGTAAGACAACTCCCACCTGTTTATGCTCTCTGTATGTGTGTATATATATCTCCTCATTATATGTTCCATTCTATATGCATCCGAAGAAGTGGGCTGTAGTCCACGAAAGCTTATGCTCTAATAAATTTGTTAGTCTCTAAGGTACCACAAGTACTCCTGTTCTTCTTTTTGCGGATACAGACTAACACGGCTGTTACTCTGAAACTTACCTTCCAAATGTCATCTATAAAGGCAACTGCACTCATCAAGGAGGTTGCCATTTTTCCAATACATGGAAAAAATCAGGTATTGGCTAATCAAATACTAGCCTATCTCAAGAACATCTTTTTAACTTTCTATGATAGAGAAATATGTTGGTGGTGGTTTATTGGATTTGCTATGGTGTGCATCACTGTAGTATCTCTGTTCCTCACAAACAATTTTATCCTTGGGAGTGAAATTGGGTAACCTTATTAACCCCATTTTACAGTTTGTAAACATGGGTACAGGAAGAAGTGTGAGAGATCATAGATTCCAATGCCAAAAGGGACCACTGTGACCATCTAGTTTGACCTTATGTATAATGCAGGCCATAGAACTTCTACAAAATAATTCCTAGAGCATATATTTTAGAAAACAATCCAATTTCGATTTTTAAAATCATCAGTGATGGAGAATCTACAATGAGCCCTGGTAAACTATTCAAATGGTTAATTAGCCTTACTGGAAATAAGGTGTAAATGTTTTTGACAATTTGAATTTGCATAGCTTCCACTTCTACCTACTGGCTTGAGTTATGCCTTTCTCTATTAGTTTGAAGAGCCCATTATCAAGTATTTGTACCCCATGTAGATACTTTTAGACTATAATCAAGTTACTCAACCTTTTTCTATGTTAAATAAATTAAGCTCTTTGAGTCTATCACTGTAAGACTTGTTTTCTAATCCTTTAATCATTCTCATGGCTCTTCTCTGAATCTTCTTCAATTTATCAACATCCTTCTTGAATTGTGGACACAAGAATTGGACACAGTATTCCAGCAGACCCAGTGCCAAATAAAGAAGTAAAATAGTATGTCTATTCCTAGTTTGAATTCCACTGTCTATGTATCCCAGGATCACAGTAGCTCCTCTGGCCACAGCATCACATTAGGAGTTCATGTTCAGATGAATATCCACATGACTACCGCTCCCCCACAATCTTTTTCACGGTCACTGCTTCCCAGGACAGAGTGCCCCATCCCGTAAGTATGGCCTACAGTTTTTGTTCCTGGACGTATACACTTACATTTAGCCATATTAAAATGCATATTGTTTGCTTTTGCCCAGTTTACCAAGTGATCCAGACTGCTTTGAATCTGTGATGTCGTCTTTATTTACCACTGCCCCAATTTTTGAGTTATCTACAAACTTTACCAGTGATGACTTTGTTTTCTTCCAGGTTATTGATTTAAAAAATACATTAAATAGCATAGGGCCAAGAACCAATCCTTGTGGTACCCCACTGGAAACTCCTGCTTGAATACAATTTTTGTTTTGAGATTTTCAAATTTGCCAGCTTTTAATTCATTTCATGTATATCATGTTTTTTTCTAGTTTTAATCAATATCAGGTGATACAAAGTCAAATGCCTTACAGAAATCCAAGTATATTATGTCAACATCACTTCTATCTACCAAACTTGTAATCTTGTCAAAGAAAGAGATCCTGTCAAAATAACCTGATCCGTTTTCCATAGACCCATGTTGATTTGCATTCATTACATTACCTGCCTTTAATTCTTTGAGTCCATATAAGCCACTCCATTATCTTGCCCAGAATTGACGTCAGGTTGACAGCCCTATAATTACCCGTGTCATCTCATTTTCCATTTTTAGAAATTTGGCTCAGCATTATCTTTCTTCCAGTTTTCTGGAACTTCCCCAGTGTTCCAACAATTATTAAAAATCAACATTAATGCTCCAGGATGTTCCACAGCCAGCTGTTTTTAAAAGTCTTGGATGTGAGTTATCTGGTCCTGCTGATTTTAAAAATGTCTATCTTTAGGATGTAAAACAGAAGCGGCTACAGAGATATAGCGGAATGGAAAGTGTTATCATACATAGAGGCTATATCAACTTTTCTTCCTAAAAAAACAGAACATAAACGCTTCTGCTTCTTCCATATTATTGGTTTATTGGTCCATTATTACCTCACGTGTTTGGAATAATAAGTTGCTAACCCTGAGCACAAAGATGTCTCTTTATTAGGGTTGTGTCCTTAGTACCCTCTATAATTGTGAAAGCTGGGTTACATACTCTAAACCAGGGCAGAGACTGAACAGTTTCCACCTCCGCTATCTAGAAAAATCCTTGGAGTTACTTAGGACCAATGGATCACCAATAACAAGAAACGGCCTACAGTTTAAGCAGTCTATGCTGGATGTTCGCAGGTTTCACTGCCTGGGACATGTGGAGCACGTGCCTCAGAACGTAGCCTTTGGCAGATGATTTTATGGCCAACTTAGAACTGTCTACGACTCAGAGGAAGACCAAAGCTCTGATACAGCAGCAGGGCCTCAAGAAATTCAGCATTCCCACTGACAACTGGGACAATTCCTGCCCATAATCGTTCAGTTTCGAGAAGCCAGGTTAAGATTGGTGCAGTCACTTTGAAGAGCTATCAGAGAGCCCAGGCTGTGGCTCGTAGGTGAGCCACGAAGAGGAGTATGCTTCAACTTCCATCTGGCAAGTGGACCTATAGGTACTGTGGGCAGTTTTGCTGCTCACACAGCGAGATCTTTCCCCATACCATTGCTAAGCACCAATGACTATTGACTTTGTCACATCTTCTTTCATTTGTCAAGGTGCTGGATGGCCACCAGTTTATTGACAGGATTCTTTTTGTTGCTAATATATTTTTTAAAAAATCCTTGTTGTGCTTAACTCTGCTGGCCATAGATTTCACCTTGTATCCCTTTGCTTCCCTTATCAATGTTCTGCAATTCCTAGCTTCTGATTTATATTTATTACTATTAAACTTCCCCTTTCTTCCATTTGTTATACATTTTTTTATTAGCTGCCTTCACTGACCAGGTAACTTTTTTTAACCAGCACAGCTATTTTCTTTTTTGGGCACCTAATAAAGTTCTTTAATGATTCACAATTAATCACTTTTTTCTGATTAAATTCTTCTTCAGCTGATTTTGCTCATAAAGCTGAAAATTATGAAACTAGCCCCATTAAAGCACCGTGTGTGTGTGTGTGTGTGTTTATATATATATATACACACACACACACACATATATATACATATATATATTACTGAGATGAACTTTATTCTGCTTGCATATTATAAATGTGATCAAGTCATGATCACTTGTACCCAAGGTATCACTAATTTTAGATCTATGATCAGTTCCTCTATCTGTTAGGACAAGGTCTAATAAAGAATCACCCAAGGTTGGTTGCAATGGTATTTGAATTAGGAAATTATAGATGACGACAATGTTTAGCAAGTCCAAGGATGTTTTAAGTACCAGCAGCATATCACTCAGATTAAAGTCTCCCATGGTCAGCTTTTTTCCCCTACACATGATGGGTACAGAAGGAGAGGGTCATCCTGTTCCTTATTGTGATCTGATTGTCTTTGCAGACACTAACTAATCTGGTATCTTATCTGTTAGGACATCGATCCCTAAGTATTTCAAGATAACTTGGAAGAAAATTATCAGTAGAAATCTGTGAGAGGTCTTTGACTAGAATGCTTCCTGGAAAGAGGGTTTGAATTAAACAGCAGGACAGTTTGTGTACAATTCCTACTGTGTTCAGGGAAACAGGACTTCGTGCAGTCTTTGTAAATAAATGAGACTGTGTCAATGAAATAGCTCACTCCATCAATGTCTTCCCCAACAGAAAAACCCCTCAAGTCCCAGAATATTGGCTAACTGCTCCAGTCAAAGGGGGTAACTATTATTTTTAAAAAACCTCTTGCATCTGAAGAAGTGAGGTTCTTACCCACGAAAGCTTATGCTCCCAATACTTCTGTTAGTCTCAAAGGTGCCACAGGACCCTCTGTTGCTTTTTACAGATTCAGACTAACACGGCTACCCCTCTGATATTATTTTTAAGTTTATTAAAATAATAGTAGGGGAATTTCAGTAGAGGAATTACTATTACCAAGTACTTAAAATATGTTGTGTACTTTTACTGGGTAGAGATGAAGCTCATTTCCATTCTTCCCCATTATGAATTCCAACCTGTAAAATATCACTTTTCATGTTGCAACACTAATAGCCCCTTCCCTCTAAGCAATGATTTTATATTCCCTTGCCTCCTCTTCAAGTTTGGTGAATGTAGTAGACTCCTTTCCTGTGCTTCTTTGCATTTAGGAACTTATAATTATTTTAAATCATTTTATTTTTCTAGCGATAAATATATTGCAGCACATAAAATGCAAAATCATAGAAAAAATGAACCCTGCAGCTGGAACTGATATGCAGTACATTCATTAGATCCTTCCTCTGATCTTATGAAAAGACAACTGAACCATTAACAAAGGAGCATTATAGCTAAATATATCTCCTTTACTGGCTCAAGGGGTGAGATTCTTGGAACGCCTATTTTCAATTCTAATCCCTAATAAAGTAAACTAGACAAAAGATTTAGTGTGGATATATGAAGATGCTACTGCTTATGGTATTTTCTAGAGTACCTATCATGAACATGTGGGAGGATACTGTAAAATATTAAAATAGTACTAGCCTCTCTGGATCAAAAGATGCAGTTACTAAAACCCTAGGGGGAGGAGAAGTAACGCTTAAAAAAAGGCAAGAGAATGAAACACAGGGGAACAAGAGGTCAAAGATGCAATAGAAAGATGGACAGCATCAGGCAAAATGTTCCACAAAAGGGGGGTGGTGAACGAAGAGGGACCAGCTCTAGTAGGAGTGTCAGGAGAGAGATGAATGTTCAAGCAAGACCAATTATGGTGGTAGAAGGCAACTCAGGATCAGGCCCAGATTATAAAGGGCATTATATACCATCAGTTGAATCTGTGGGCTACAGGCAGCAAATGGTAATTTTGGAACACAGGCTGCGATGTGTCTCATCCCTATGTAAAGAATAAGAAGGCAATTCTGTTCTACAATTGTTGCTCTCCAGATAAGCATAAGATACTAAATAAAAGGTAAAACAAGGCAAAAATAATAGATGAACACTTAGAAATTTCTGATAATCCTAATAACTTCTCTCCAAAAATATAGAAAAATAAAGACACAATCTGTCTGCTTAATCCTTGTGCTACGCATATATAGACATCACACTGATCAGAAGAGATTAAATCCATAACCCTTGGTTTATAAACTGTAGTTTGTGAACAACTGAGCTAGAGGAAAACTTCCCTTAGTTCTCAGTGGTAGTAGGACTATTTGTGGTGTAGCTAGCAGATGATGAAATAATCAAACATAGAATTAGTGCCTGATCCCTTGAAGTGAAAGAGTTTTGCCATTGACTTAAATTAATACTTTACAGCTGGTGACACCATAGGACAGAAGCCCCCTGCACTGTGTTATATGTGCTGAGACATTCTCAAACCCAGTTGAAAAAAACCCACCATTACTTATTCCATACACCATAATTCTCTAGTAATGACTGCCAAATTGCATTAGGGCAACTTGATTTATTACATACAGATGTAGTAAGCTTATGCATCTTTCTTTTGGACCAGATGTACCTCAACCACAGGACAGTTGTAGGACTTAGAGGGTATTGATCCATATCTGTACAGTAATTTAATACATCATCGGTAGCAGGAGCTCTGGACACATCCTAGGCACAAAGAGTGAATAAACAGTTTTTAATATCTGTGTGAAACGGAGTCTCTGCCAGTCCCACTGTTTGCTGCAGCTTTTTAAATCCATTATGATGGAAGCAAATCTTTCTGCCACCTCTGTGGATGGAGAAGTCACTACCTGCACCACAGTGGGTGCTCACCAAGAAGTTGGGTCACTTTTAGATTCAGACCAGGAGTTTTGCACTAGCTGCTCTTGGGATACATCTGGCTCCCTCTGCAGTGTGTTTTGGAGTAGGGAGAAAGGCAAGCAGAGGTAGGCCAGGGAGAAAAGAGCAGGCCAGAGACTATGGATCTGCCATTATGCACATCCACTAACAAATGGCTTCTGTAGACTGGGTCCTCAGGAGCACTTGGAGCTTCAGGGCTCTACAAGCATTGACAGTGTGTAGTGAAACACCTCCCTTTGCAGAACCCCCACATGGCAAGTCTGGCTACTTGGTCTTGGCCCGGGGGGGAAGAGTAAACCCTAGTTCCAAGAATACTAATTCTGCACAACCAAAGGAAGGGCCGTGCAGTGGCAGAATCTGCAAAGACTGTATATCACATTTTCAAGGCAGTGAGAGAAGATTTATCCATACTATGAATGTCAATGAGAGTCACTTGATTTAAACCCCTCACAAGCTCTTTAAAAAGGCTGGGATATGAATATGGCACCTAGCATTGCCAAATGCCTAATCACACAAACCCAAACACCCTTGTCCTGCCCTGCCCCTTCCCCAAGGCCATGCCCCTGTCCTGCCACTTCTCCAAGGCCCCTCCCCCTGCTCATTCCATCCCCCCCCCTTCCTCTTCCCCACCCTAACTCACTTTCACCAAGCTAAGGCAGGGGGTTGGGGTATGGGAGGGGGTGTGGGCTCTGGGAGGGAGTTTGGGTGCAGGAGGGGGTACGGGCTCTGGAAGGGAGTTTGGAGGCAGGCTCTGGGCTGGGGCAGGTAGTTGGGGTGTAGGAGAGGGTGAAGGGGCGGTGCTTACCTCTGGCAGCTCCCAAAAGTGACCAGCACATCCCTCTGGCAGTGGCTCCTAGGTGGCGGGGGTGGGGGGACACGGGGAGACAGACCATCTCTGTGTGCAGTTTCTGGCCAATGGGAGCTGTGGAGTTGGCACTTGGGGTGGGGGCAGTACATGGAGACCCCCTGTCCCCCATCCTGCCCAGGAGCCAGAGGGATGTGCTGGCTGCTTGGCGGACCCAAGGCAGATAGAGAGCCTGCCTTAGCCCCACTGTGCTGCCAGTGCTTAAAATTTCCCGGTTTGGCGGTAGTAGCCTCCGGAAGATAGAGCATGATTCCAGTAGAATTCCGGCGAAACCGGGTGGATTGGCAACCTTAATGGCACCACTGTATATACTTGGAAGATACTGAAATGAGACTTGTAGAAACTTCAAAGAGAGAAAGTCCCTATTATGGCTTTACTGAAGTAGGGAAAACAGGATGAAGCTAATTCTGATCAAGCAATTGGAGAAGGAAAGAATGCAAAGCTCTGGGGTATTTATGTTAGTTCCCTTAAGATGACCATCTTATTCCCTTTCTAGTATTTGCAAAAATCACCAAATGATACCTTTCCTGTATGGGAAAAGGTGAAAAAACTTCAGCATCTCCTGAGTCAAGATTCGACGTCTGACTGACTTCACTTGGTGAGGTTCTATGGCCTCTGTTATGCAGGAAGTCAGATTATCTAATCAAAATGGTTCCTTCTGGCCTTAAAATCTATTAATCTGTCCAATGAACATTTTTAAAAAAAATCCATGTTTGATGAGGCAACTATTGGTTGCTCGGATTTCATTGATACTGGGAAGCAATCCTAGTTGTGTTTTACATCAAAGCCAGAAAAAAAAAAAATTCTTCACTTGAATTAAGTCCTGTGATCTTGTTTATGATATCTGACCTTGAACCAGAAGTTTAGTGTGAGTGGACAACTATATCACAAGTGGATAAAGGTACTAGGTAGGCTTGTTAAATATTTTTTTCCAGCATTTATCTTAAGTGCAATAATATATATAACTTTTAGGAGTCATGTACATCCTCAAAACCCATTTGACCTGAGTTACTTTATTGTTCCTAAACTAAACTTGAAACATACTATGTAGAGAAAATGTCATACAATATTTAATTTTTAAAATATACATATTAGGTAACTACATACGGCATATTATTTCACCTCTGATTAAGATTCCTTTGGCTAAGACCTGGAATATTCACACACATGCTTCACTTTATCCATGTGAGTTGTCACTGGAATCTACACATCCAGATATTCTTAGCCAGGAATGAATGCCTGTGTTGTCTGGGGAAGTGCTACTGCTGTAGCACTAAAAAATGATATTGTTCCCTGTAATGTTTTTTTGTTTGTTTGGGGAAGAGGGGGGTAAATCTAGCATCTACATATATATTAAGTTTGTGCATGACACAAAACTGGGTAAATGCCCCAGCTCTGTATTTCCAAACTTCTGTCTTTTAATCTGGAATTCAGACGCTGAGTGTAATGAAGGTTTTTATTTTGTTGCTGTTGAAAGATTAGCCATCTAAGTTTAAACTCCGCTGTGTGGTATCCATAGAGTAGTGTTTCCAGTCAGGTGGTTTACAGTTTTTAATTTTTTGCAGAGCTTTTTTTGCAGAGCTTCCAGAAATGCTTACAGGACTCAAGTTGTCCTTGGCTGTTAAGGGTGAAGTTTATTTATATAGTAAAATAAAAGCTTACTCTCACTAGGCAAACAGTGTGGTAAATAAAATGGTTAAGAAAATACCCTTCTTTGTGGCCCTAGACTTTCCAACATTTCCAAGCTTTAAAAATTCAATCAGCTTTGGCAGTCAAATAAAATAGCACTTTATGGGTATGGGTTGGATATTTTGTGTGTCATACAAGACATTTCTATGCTTCCAAAACTCCTATAAATGAGGACTAATTCAAGTATCTTTAGACTAGACGATTTTCTGTCCTAAAAGTGATTGTTCCAGGTCTCATAGGTGGCAAAACAATCTCCATGTTTAATAAAAAAGAATCACAATACATAAGGACTTCAAGTATGCATTACCTACTGTATGACATAGTCAAATGGCTGGGTACTATCAACTCTCTTTTGGCTTGCCTCTGTGAAAATCCTCTAACTAATGCAATCAAGGATAATTATTGTACCATTTGCTTGTGTTTATGCCATATGAGAGAGCTCTGGGTTTATTAAGCATTGCAATTCATCCTGATTGCTACCAAGTAATCCTTTGCAGACTTGTAAATCAAAACTGTGGCTAAATTTCAGCAGCATGATTGTCATGTTTTTCGAAGTTTTCTAATTAAAACTTTATGAGCATTCAATTAAAGAGAGAACAGTTTTCCTGCTCTGGAAATTAAGTAAGCTGTGGAGCCGCAGCAAAAATGAGACTCTTTTATATTTGCTTTTCTTTAAAAAAGAAATTATAGTGGGTTGTTTTGGGCTTTTCAAACTGTTTACTACATTTGTCTGGGAACCCCCTACCATGGTTGACTTAACAGCATCAGCTTTATGAGAAATGCTATTTGGATAGACCTTCTAAACCATTCTGCAATTGTAGGTACGTGGGTGGATAGCGTTGTTTTACACTTGGCTAAAATAAATGTTTTTAAAAAGAAAATTATATAAAGTGCTCTCTGCTATAAGATATTGTTACAAAAAAGCCCCCAAACCCATCAATCAAGAATTTTCTTTGTGAAATAAACCTTTCCAAGCTGTCTAAAAGAGGTGGAGAAATTAAAGTTACATACAACTAAAGGAGCAGGAAAACAAAATCACTGTCGATAACTTAGATTAGATCCCCTAATGTGTTTCTGTAACGGAGTTGAGGTAAATATTATATAGATCCTATTGGAGCTGCCACATTGAGAATATCTTTTGGGTCACTTGGTAAACTCTATAGACTATAAAGGACCTGATTTGAATTTAGACTTTGGTCATGTGCAAACACACATTAGTCCATTCACTAGTTGAGTAAATTTCTGCCAATTAGTAAAGTTCACGTTAATGTTGGGCTATTTGGCAGACACACAAATCTCAAAACAAAAAATAAATCCTTTCAAAGTGCTCCATCAGATCTCAAAATAGCCTCCAGAGTAATAAAGAAAGGAATACATGCATGATATATGGCAGGGGTGGCCAAACTTACTGACCTCCCATGCCGCATTAGGGAATCTTCAAGTATTTAAGAGCTGGGATGCACCTACCAGGGCTTGGGGCTTCAGCCCTGTGGGAAGAGGGGTCTTGGGGCTTCAGCCCCACAGGAGGAACCTGCCCTGGCTCAGGGCTTCAGCCCCACTCCTGCTGAAGCCCTGAGCCCCGTCAGGCACACCTTGCACGGCTGAAGCCCCAAGATTCCCTTCCCAGTTGGGTAGAAGGCCCAGAGGTGGCACATGGGGGTCACATGACCAGATTTTTGCCAGGGTTTGCTAGACCCATTTGGTCCCATGGTGCCGCTGGGCCCCTTCCCTGCATGTCAACTGCTGGAACTGGCAAACTGGGAGCTGTGGCCATGGGGAGAGGCAGCGGCAAACAGCTGGGAGCTACAGGGAGAGCTTCTGCTTATGCTGCTTCCTCTCCACATGGAACTAACACCTGGGAGCTGCAGGGAGGGGTGGCTGAGGGTAAGAGGGAGGTGTGTGCCTGGGGGGGGCATGCCTCAAGTGTTGTGGGACACAATTTAAAGATTTGTGCCCCCCAACTCTCAGCAGGCACCAGTTGTCTCTGGCAGAAGCCCCTAGCCCCACCACTCTGCTGCAGGGCAGAAGCCCCAAGCTTTCCCCTGCACCCCCACGTCTGGTAGATAGAGAATGGACAGGGAGGTGGGGGGTCTCCGCGAGCCTCACTTTAATTGTAAAAGAGCAGCTCGCAAGCCACAGTTTGACCATAGCTGATATATGGGATGGCTCCCCTTCTTTCTCCTGCTGAAATGACAATCTGAACTAGTAGATTGCTAAAGGTAAAATTCAGAACCACAGAAATTAGAGACGGTAAAGACTATTGTGTTTATCTCCTTGACAATGCAGGATGTCACATGACCATTTCCTTTGTGTGCAGCAGTTGCAACTCAGACAAGAGAAATTGATTTCTTAATTGCAAGCTTGATGGAAATATAAAGGAATGTGTGTGTGCGGGGAGGGGGTTACAATGAATATACACGTGTTTGTTCACCAGGGTTCATATCATGGATGAATTAGCTTCATGCAACTCTAAATATAGCATGTGTTAACACATCAAAATAAAATGTGTTCTTAAAATAAACAAAAATCAGACCACCCATCCCTCTCTTCCCCTTCTGTGCTTCCCACCTTTTATTTCTATTTAGATTGTAAGTTCTTTGGGGCTCTTCTTATTCATGATTTTCACAATGCTAGTGGCTAGGAGCCCAAGTCATGATCTAGGGCCCCATTGTGATAGGCTCTGTGTACAACAACAGAAAGACACCCTTTCCACAAAGGCACTGTGCAAACACATAGTAAGAGCCTATCACAATGAGATCCTGATCTCAGGTGGAGCCCCATGTGCTACTGTATTACAGCTAATAATAATTGGCCTAGAAAATTCCAGCCACATGGCTTAATTTTGGCAGAATTGTAAACAACTGAAAACAGGTTCTAGGTGTCACTACCTGCACTGCATATAATATTCTATTTACAATATGTGGAAGGGAAAAAAAGTTGAATAATTAGTGCAGGCAACTGGGACTGAGTTACATTAAAATTGAAAAGGCATTATAAAATAAAAACTTCCTTTGCACTGTTAAGTACACTGTGTTCATAAGGGCAATGCAAAAAGGAATGTGATAAGTTTCCTTTATTTATTAATCACCTAGATCAAGTTTCAAGCATCATTTGCAAATAGTAAAGAGAGACATCAGGAAACAATCAGATCAGGATTATCATGAACATCTTGCAATGTCAAATTGTACAATTTTTTTATTTGTATTTTTCAGAGTTTTCATAGTGTATATATACGTATCTAATGATCAATAACGCAGAATTTCATAGTATGAATGAGCTCTTTGTTACACTAAATCTACACCAACAAATCCCAGGGAAATCAATACTGTGATCTGGTCCCTTCATTCCTTCTGCAGATGTTTGCTCATTCCGGTGTCCAGGGATAATGAAACTGAATGAAGGTCTTTTTGATGACAGTCTGTGTAAAGCATCAGAGTTTTCTATCATACGTAAACAGCACTGTATTATTCATAAACTGAGCTGACAAATGTAATTGACTGAAAAGCGCTTGATCCAATTAAGTGCCTCTATGAGAAAGAGAATAATATTTTGTTTGGTGATTACGTGGTCCTTTTTTTTCCTGCTGAAAAAAGTCAGTGAAGAAAAGTTATGGTTCTAATTGTATTGAAAGAAATAAACTCTAAAGGTGTCTATGTCATAACTATGAAATGCTGGTTCACAGTGGTAAATCCTGGGTTGAACCTGAATCAGAGTATATACTTGAGAAAAGAGTGTGCTTTATAGCTTTTAAATCACTTTCTGAAGTCATACTGTAAGGAATAATAAACTGGGCTATACAGATATGTCAGACTTAGGATCTTGGTAAAACTCAATTGTTCTCATGAGTTCACTAGAAAGAGGATCAAATGCACCAGGATGATTAGTGTTGCAAAATATTACTTGAGAGATTAGTGAAAATGTTAGTGGCTTAAATTGTTGAAATATAAAAACAGTGGTAATGAAAACATCTACAGTTGGTGAAATGATCACAGAAGTTTCTAGTGTGAAGGTGAATATTTTATATTATACAACCATTTGCTTTTTTTAAAAGAAAAGGTTTAACCTAAGAGACATATAGAAAAGTGCAGACTAAGTATAGCAGACAATACATTTTATCTTTAGGAGATTCAAGGGGAGGCAATCAGCAGGATTTGCAGGCTGCTCTCTCCTGCTGTTGAATATTGGCAACTGGGAGATCAAGATATAAAGGTCACTTTTTAAAAACTTCCTGTTCTGCCTCATGTTGGGCTTGGGCCTGATTGCCCCATGCCCACTGAAGTCACTGAAATTCTTTCAATGGGCTTTGGCTCAGATCTTTAATTAGCAACCTGTGTACCTGATAAAGTGCTAGCGTTCAGTAAAGCTCAGTCCAGGGGCATTGCACTGAGGGATACTTAGCTTGAAGAAAATGAATCTACTGGCTGATCTTTCAATACCAGCATATAATCTGAATAAGAAGTGCTGCAAAATTGAATTAGGGAACCCTTACAAAACTTCCATGGGAAAATTATCCTGCTGAACTTTCATGTGGAGGGCTGCATGGATGTGGGTGTGTAGGGGGATAACGATGGAATTGGTTGACATATTCTCTGGTCTATTGAAAAAAAAAAGACAAGGTCTTGACAAATGTGATATTATATGCATATCTGAATAGAAGACATACACTAGATTTTTAATATCAAGAATATGGGAGAACAGATTTTTATAGACATTTGGAACAAAATTGGTCTGTACAGTATGACACATTCTGCATCTGTTCCATATAAGGAGCTTCCATTGACGTTGGTGGGAATTCTCCTTATGATATGAGTGTGTCCAATAAAGAGGAATTGGAGCATGAATTAGAGAATAGGAGAATTGTGCCCTACAGCTTTGGAAGACAGGAGATCACTCTTGTTGTTTCAAGGGCTCTGGGACACAGCAGTGGTTTCCCATACATTACATTAGTTTAATCATGTTTTATTGTGTTGTTCCCATCCTGTGTTCATCTGCAGAGAAAACATGATTTACAGAATATTTATTTTTTGCTCATTTCATTACTTTAATAATGCAGATTTGGATTGTAATTAAGGTTTTTTTTTAAATTTAATTTTAATAGCTTGCAGATTGGGTAAGAACATTCTGTGATATTGTAAAACTGTTTCAATAGACAATGAATTCATTTGTGCATTTTCCTTATTAAAAAGCAGATGTGGTTCATTCTTTATGGAGTTTTCTTTATGTGTAAATTATGGGTGTGGGATTAAAAAAAAAATCTATGCAGGCCCATGCCAAATTTGGGCCTTGATTTATTATTATTACTATTGTGAAACAAGGAACAATGAAACAAAAAATTAGAGATGTATGCCATTAAAATTAAAGCCTTCAAATAGATAGCTAACATGCATGTTTCATATTTAACCACAGCTGGGACTTAGAGCTGGATTGTATTCCTGGCTTTGCCGCTGGCCTACTGGCTGACCCTGGTCAAGTTTCTGTGCCTCCGTTTCCCCATCTGTAAAATGGGGATAATGATACTGACCTCTTATAAAGCACTTTGGAAATCTCTAGCTGAAAAGTGCTAATAAGAGCTAGGCAGTTTTATGATTGTCTTTATAATATACTGCCAGCTATATTGTGTTTGTATGGAATTATGGATTCCATGTGTATAGTACTTCTCCAACAATTCCATAGTAAATAAATCAATATCCTTCCCACTAAAAATATGTCCTTTTCCAGTTTCATTGTGTTTTTTTCCCTTTCTCCATTGGCTGAGAACTGGCATTCTCTGTCTTTGGCAAAGTCTATTACTCTCCATTGAAGCAGTTGGGATAAAGGAATGCTTTTGCTTCCCTTCCATTAATTTCTTGCATACGGTGCATATTTTCTGACAATGTGCTTATTTTGGCTAGATCATCCACTGCAGAGAGATTATTTTCACTTACTGTTCCTTCACTTTACTTCTATTATAACACATGGATTTTGCACAGGGCCCGACACTGCAGGGTGCTGAGCACTCCCTGCTAGGTGTTGAGTGCTTGCAATTCCCATTGACTTCCAATAGAGTTGAGCAGTGGAAATACTGCTGAGCAGTTTTTTGGGAATTCCATTGCTGGCACTGTGACACTTACATAGCACTCCCTACTAGAAAATTATTTCAGTGTTATGATCACAGAGGAAGGAGAATCAGAATCCTGTGATTGGTGGTCTGTTTGTTTTTTTCCTCATCAGTAGGGGTCGCATGTGTGCTCTCTCTCAATCCTTAGACACAGAGTTCACCTCTCTTACTCTGAACCACCTTTGAAAACATTATTGGTAGGGAACCAAGGCTATGTTAGTTCCCATCACCTCAAATACACCGGTGATTTAGGCTATGTCTACACTACGCAGCTTTTAGTGACATGGCTGTGCCGCTACAGCCATGTCGCTAGAAGGCACGCAGTGTAGCTGTTTGTTGGCAGGAGAGAGCTGACAAAGTGCTGTTCACACTGGCACTTTTCATTGGTAAAATTTATGTCATTCAGGGTATGTATTTTTTAATACCCCTGAATGACATAAGTTTTGCAGCTGAAGTTCCAGTGTAGACAAAGCCTTAGATACTGTGAATCCAGATATGCATCCATATTTTCAGGATGGACCCTAGTTATATTAAGATCCAAACTCAAACAACCTCAGACTTCAGTGTATATGACATTAGAATCCATATCTTAAATCTTAAACTTAAAGTCCTTACTACTTTTAGCTGTGGGAGATGCTGTTCTCTACTTTTCTCTTCTACATTACTGAAAAGACCCCTTTTATAATACTTAATTTTTATGTTATAGCAGTGTGATGGGGTGTGCACCCCACATAAGGCAGAGCAGGTTGTTAGACCAATTAACCTAATAAGTGCACCTGGGGGAGAGCCAGACACTGAAACACTAATTGATGATAAAGCCCAGTTAGGCATGGGGAGGCTGAGATTGTATAAAGCCAGCAAGGTAAGACCAGAAGGGGGCTGCAGGGGAAGTAGTCTGCAGTTTCTCTTGTGGAGAAAGGAGGTGTTTGGGGTGACTAAGTCTGGCAAGGAGAGAAGGAGTAGTCTGCAGGTACTACCTGAGAGGAGGAGGTTTGAGCTTGTAAACTCAGGGGAGGTCCAGAAGGAGTCTAGGGAAGTAGCAACAGGACCTGGGAGCTAGCAGACCATAACTGCCTGATATAGGTCTGTATGATACTGGACTGGAAGTTCTGGAACCCAGAGAAGTGGCAGGACCTCTGTTCCTCCACCAGCCACTGGGAATGAAGCACTGGAGCTGGCATTGGACTGGAAAGCTGAGTGGAACAGCAAATGGGCTGCTGATCCAGAGGGACTTTGATACACTGGAAGGGGAGGACTATAGTGACCTGGCTGGAAGGCTGAGTCAAGAGGAAGGAGCCTAAGTCCAAGAGAAAGAGAGACCATTGGATGAGGAACCAAAAGAAAGGGGTGTTGGGCCTGAATGTAGCAGATGTGGCCACAAGGAGGTGCCTCAGGGGTGTGTGTGCCCTGTGACAAGCAGAAATACAGGGTATGGAAACCTTACATGGAGACTTCTGCAGACTAGACCTGATCCTTTGAGTGCATTTAAATAGGTCTGGGGTGTGTGTGTGTTTCACTGTCAGAAGGTTTAAACAAATCAAAATTGTTTGCACAGTAATCCATGACTCTGAGACATTTCACTCTCCTCTTCCTTTGGAAATGCCCATGGTGTTAATTGGAAATGCTTCTACTAAATGAACAAGTTACCCATATGCAAACATGTTGGTAAAATTTTAGGTTATCCTTAGGGAAAACTGGTTAGTCTATTATATTTGTTTGCCAGCACAAATGCAGTGACAAAGAATAAAACTTTCAGAAGTGTTGAAGTCCTATTTTCAAAAGTGAATTAGGGATGTAGAAGCCTAGAAGTCAACAGGAGTTAGGCTCCTAAATGCTGAGGTCACTTTTGAAAATGGAATGTAGGTTTCTAAAACACTTGGGTGATCCTGAAAGTTTATCCAAAAGCCTTTAAAGGCTAGACTGAAGAGTACTTGATAAGAATGGGATGAGTTGTTGAACAAACTAATGTTCAATATGAATACAGATATCAGAAGCTGAGTTGGAATTTTTAAAAGAGTTTGAGTTGAAGTTCAATGAGAAATTCGAGTTGGCTGCTTTGAAAATCCTACTTCAGTGTTTAACTACCTTCTGTCTTGAAATCCCATAGATTCTTTCCTTTTTAAAAATACCTTTAAAATTTTCATTCAAAATCAAACACATTTCTTAACACCAAACATATACAGCTTGTATGGAATTTACAGTTATGGGAGTCATTACCTCTATATTGGTATACATTTGTCCTTTTATAAAATCAAGAAGTGAAGCTGTCTAAAGACATTAAAGGAAACAAATTATTAATCAAACTTTAAAAAAAAGTTCAGGTCTGGGTTTGGTTTCAGTATAAAGCAAAGGTTTAGCTTTTATTTTAACCTAAACTGTTCACACCGTCATAGTCAAATCATATTTAGAGATGGACCTAAGTGATAAATTTAATATCTCAATATAGCACTAGAGCCAAATTTCCCTGGTTTGTGGGGTAGTTTGGACCTAGGGTTCTGGTTGGGCCTTAATTCTCATGTTACTCAATTTGCAAGTCAAAATTCCCATTTAAATAAATGGCTCACAACTCTGAATGTGCAAATTTTATGTTGCATTTTCTTGGGGGTGATAGGGAGGGAAGGGGGAGAAGGCCATTAATGCAGGTGAAGAGTAGAGTGACAAAGCAGCTGGAGCACTTGTATACATCCCAAATAGGGTGACCAGACAGCAAGTGTGAAAAATCGGGACGGGGGTGAGGGGTAATAGGAGCCTATATAAGAAAGACCCAAAAATCAGGACTGTCCCTATAAAATCAGGATATCTGGTCAGGGGTGGCTCTAGCTATTTTGCTGCCGCAAGCACGGCAGGCAGGCCACCTTCTGCGGCTTGCCTGCGGGGGGTCCGTGGTCCCGCGGATTCAGTGGTATGCCTGTGGGAGGTCCGCCGGTCCCGCGGCTTTGGAGTACCCACTGCCGAATTGCCGCCGAATCTGTGGGACCGGTGGACCTCCCTCAGGCAAGCCACTGAAGGCTGCTTGACTGCCACCCCCACAGTGACCGGCAGGGCGCCCCCCACGGCTTGCCACCCCTGGCATGCACTTGGGAGCGCTGATGCCTGGAGCCGCCGCTACATCTGATCCCCTAATCCCAAAGACTGTGTTATCACCTTGCAGGAGATACAGTACTAGCACACAATAAAGCCCCAGTTCAGGAAAGTACTTAAGCACGTTTTAAGTGATATAGTGCTGAGTAAACTCAGTTTAGCCACTTCTCCAGATTCAAAGTGTTGGAGGGAGAAAGAGAAGAGGATTACAGGATGCATCCAATCAGCAAGCAATGGAGATCCAAAATTAGTTGGGGGTTAGTTAATGGTGTTTTGGAGTGGGATCACATCACAGAATTTTAGCAGATCCCGAACAATGATCCTGGAGAGTCTGCAAACTTCTTGGAAAAAGAAGAAAATCCTATGGCGCCAACACTCCTCAATTCTTATGCCACCTCCATCGTCCCAATCCCCACCGTTATACCGGGTTTGTCTCAAATGAGGTAATATTACCTTTCAGGTATTTTGTTGAATATTTAGATCATCTTTGAAGCCTGGATGGGAGTGGGAATGCATCCAAGGAAATAACAGTTAAGAGCTACTGGATAGGTTGGAGAGTAAATGGTCTGAGTTGCGGCCCTCAGTTTTGAGGGAAGAGGGTTATGACTGGAGAAATCTTTCCCAAAGTCTAGGGGTGTTGGATTCTGGACTTTTGGTTTGGGCCCATATCTAGTCCAAATGTTGTCATCTCTAATGTTTTCCCCATCTTCAGCTGTGTCATGATATAATTTAGACCTTCACATTTTTGCAGGGGAGAGGGAAAAGAACAAGTTCGAGTCACTGGCTGTCAACTATAATGGTTACTGCACTAAGGAAAATTTGAAAAGCAGTAACAAATTTGAATGCTTGATGAAAATAGGAATTCTTCTGAACTATGTACAAGATATATAAAAAATCAATGTTACTTTGTAGGCTTTTAGCTACAGCAGTATTCATTTTATCTTTTTATGCCTGTTTTCTAACTGTTAAGTTTTAAAGTTCCAAATATGAATTTATCCCCTTTTTTGGTTGGTTGTTGGAAAAATATGTTGTCTCTAATTTCAAGACATAGTTTTGCCTGTTTTTCTAATAAACCATCACTTCTGGAATAACTGGCAGGGTTATTTTAAGCTATGCCTTGCATTTTTTTTTAAGTCTGCCAAGTGAAAAAGAATATAAGTGCTAAAACAAAAAAAACTGACCAACTATAAGTTTAAAAAAAAAAAAAAAAAAAAACTGGCAAAGCTCCATTTACTTCAATGGAACTACACCAGTTTACCCAAGCTGAAAATTTGGCCCTGTAACTTTAAAAATACCTCATCTGAAAATTCTTGACTTTTCCATTGACATTATCAACATGGGTCCCAGTTAGCACTAACTAGGGTAGTGGTTTTTGTGACGCAAACATAAAATACAGGAAGATGAATACCAATTCTGCTTAAATATGATACATTGAACTGATAATGTAGCAATGTAAGGCTTTGGATCTGACTGCAAATCCACTGAGCAATCTACTCCACCTGAGTGGAGCATTGCTAAAACAAAACACAATCTTTAACATTCAATACCTATTTCATGAAGGCCTCCCACTAGACATCTTAGAAAGCCCAGGTTCACATTTTCTCTTTACCTCCTTCATTGTTGGCTTAAGTTTGGTAAATATGATAGTTGAGAGAAGGAATTGTTCCTAAGTTTATAAGGTTTCATTATGGATTGCCATGAATTTAGATTTATGACGGCATTAATATTTTCTGACTTGCAGAACAGACTACTCAACACACATATACTGTTATTTGATAACAAATAGCTGTACAGTGTTGGTGGTTTCATAAGACTGAATTCTTTCTGTTCTGGCACCCCAAGAAATTTACCTATAGTTCCTTTCACAGCAACTTTGTTCTAGGGATAAAAACTGAACATTAAGGAGCACAATTAAAGACCATTGACTTAAACTACATCTTATTATTGTTTTAATAGTTGAATGACTGCTCCCCCTGTGTGGCCTACAGTACATAGGTATAACACTGTAATAGCAGCTGTGAAAACAGTCTGCCTTCCCCATGTTTAGATACCTATATGTGACTAGGGAGTAAAGGGGGAAGTCAAAGCTCCAAGAATGTAATTAGGGTAGAAAATGTACAGTAGGTGCATTTCTTCCAAATTCCGCAAAGAAAAGTTAATTTGACTTTTTGTTCTGCAAAGTTTATCAATCCAGACTTTCTCAGACAGATTATCTACACTCAAACTTGTTGTTTCTGGTGCAGGCCTTTCCAATGCTATAACCTTGTAATTTAAGGGTCTGATCCTGCTCCCTCTGAAATTAATGGGATTGGACCCCAAGAAATAATTGGATAGCAACATCAGACATGAAGAACAAGCCCCCTCAGCACCCCAATGAGAATTTGCTGTTCTTTAAAGTCCATTTGTGAAGTCATCTTTGAATAGAAATCTGTTGGAAGAAATATGGCCTTATGTTTAAATCAAGAGAGAGGTTGATGTCTCAAACTAGCTGGAGGCTTCCAACGGATTTAGTAGAAGGTTGTCCAGACTTGAAGAGATAAAGATAACCATGAGTAGATTTTTGTCTGAGAAGAGAGGATGTAGTTTCCTAAATAACTAAATATGGGAGAAGGCTACATTTTAATTTTATTGCTTGTGATGGTTGTTTGGCTTTCTATGTCAGGTGATGACTCTAATAGAACTTCAAGGCTGTCACAAGTAGAGGACACGTCTTTTAAAGATCAGTCATGACTTCTGCCAATTCTTCAATGCTCTATTTATTTCAAGGACTGGAGTAGCTGGGTAATGTCATTATTCACTCTTGGAGAAATCAAAACACAGGACTGGGTGTCATTGTGAAAAGACATCAATATGCCAGTTTCCCCAAGAGTGAAATGGCCATGAAATAGAAGATATCCATAACATTATGGAGCCTTTCAGCTGCCTCTATGACTATCTGAGAAGAATGAACAGATAAGCTTGCTGGGTATCTAGCCCCTGTGGTCTTTTGGGACTTACACAACACATCTGCTTTCTGACTTCCAGCCAGTTGAAGGAAAATGCCGTTATTCCCTAATTCTCCATCACACCTATAATGTATTCATTGCCAGAAGGATTTATGCATTCTCTTTGATCTTAGTTTGTTAGATTTACAATGTTAGAAACAGCAGTAGTGCAGATAAAAATAATTAATTGTTAGAAAAAGGTGTTGAGCTGTGCCTAGACTCAGGACATAACACATATAAAGGTCCCAAGCAAAAATTAAATAAAAAATCAAATAAAAGCCCATCCTCTTTCTTGTATTACAGTAGCACCTAGAGGCCCCAGCTAAGAGCAGGGCCCCATTGTGCTAGATATTATGCTAATGCACTGTAAGACACCGTCCTGATCCAAAGAGACTATAACCTAAGGAGACAAGACAGACAAAAAGTGGGATGGAATTGGTGGGCACCAAGAGGTGAAGTAACTTGCCTAAGGTGACACAGCAGGTCAGTGTCTGAGCCTGAATGGAAAACTTGGTCTCCTGACTCCCAGTCAACCTCCCTATCCACTAGACTGCATTGCCTCTTGGTTCCTTTCCTCCCCCTTCCCCCACTTTTTCTCCTTGTTAATATTGTGTGGTCAACATTCAGAGTAATTTTACTGTAATAAATTTTATAAGTATCAACTCACATAATACCCTCTAGCATTTGAGATTATTTTATAAACATGTAGAGTTTTCAGTGTAAACTATATGTCAATATAAATTGTTTTAAAGAGAGTCCTACTCTTGCTATCTTCTGCTTGTGTTGTCAAATCACCTGGCTGGTCCATAGCATTCCTCAAGAACTAGACCAGAAGAAAATCCAAAATTGCAGTTAGCAAGGTAAACCCACCATTATCTCAGTAACATAGTGGAACATTGAGTGTCCTCCTGGATAGGCCCTAACATTTTGTTTATTAATCCATATTCAGAGTTTGGATACTATAGTGACAGGGCCGGCGCAACCCATTAGGTGACCTAGGCAGTCACCTAGGGCGTTACAATTTTGGGGGCGGCGACCACAGCGATATTTCAGCGGCAGGACCTTCTGCAGCCTCTGTGGGTGGCAGCATTTCGGCGCGGACCTTCTGCTGCCTAGGGCGGCAGAAAAGCTAGCGGCACTCCTGTATAGTGAAAGTGGTTTACAAATTCTGATGAGGTGAGATTAATTTGTTTTATAGGTGGATGGATACCTAGTACGCCTCTACCCCAATATAACACAACCTGATATAACATGAATTCTGATATAACGCAGTAAAGGAGTGCGGCAGGGAGGGGGAGCTGCACACTCCGGCGGATCAAAGCTAGTTCGATATAACGTGGTTTCACCTATAACACAGTAACATTTTTTTGGCTCCCGAGGACAGCTTTATATTGGGGTAGAGGTGCATGTAAATAGGTTGATGTTTGCTTCATGTGGGGAGGATTTAAACATGCCTATATCACCAAGAACACCCAATGAGCTAATCATAGCATCATTTGGACAATTAAATCCTACTCTGAGCAGGTGTGCATGGGGGGAAAAAAGCATAAGGAGCTACTTCCTGTTACACAGATGGAAGGATCTCTCCACAATGCTGAAGAAAATGCAAGCAGGTGGGTCTGGCTAATGTGCCACTGTGACAATGTGCAGTCTATATGGTTATAAAAACATGATAATAAGTGAATATAATGTAACTGGAATATGCATCATGCAGATTTCTCTTGTAAGGTATCATTATAAGCTTTGTAATCCACTGAGTGTGATCATCCTATTTGTATAAATGTACCACTCTTGTATCTGAAACTAGAAATGTGCAATATAACTCTGAGGGCCTATTGTAATTATGCAAAGTGTGGGCCATTAATGGTGGTATGGAATCTTGATGACTCCCATTGTCTGCAGATGGCTGTGTTTACCTGTGAGTCTTCCTGTATATGTATGTGCTGGCAAATGGGTAATGAAGTCTTGTAGTGACATGTGATCATGTCACCTGAACTGGAATCCATCTTTAAATGGTGCTTTTCCAGTGTGTGTGGGGGGGTGTGTGTGGTGGAAACCCAGAGAGACAAAGGGTTCCCGCCTTATGCAAAAGATATATAAAGGGGTGGAACAGAAGAAAGGAGAGAGGGGAGCCATCATGAAGAATCCCCTAGCTATCACCTGAGCTGCAACAAGAGCTGTACTAGGGGAAAGAATTGTGCCCAGGCCTGGAAGGTGTCCAGTCTGAGAAAAAACTTACTAAAGCATCTCTGAGGGTGAGATTATCTGTATTCAGTTTGATTAGATATAGATTTGCGCATTTTATTTTATTTTGCTTGGTGACTTACTTTGTTCTGTCTGTTACTACTTGGAACCACTTAAATCTTATTTTCTCTATTTAATAAAATCACTTTTTTCCTTATTAATTAACTCAGAGTATGTATTAATGCATGGGGGAGCAAACAACTGTGCATATCTCTCTATCAGTGTTATAGAGGGCGAACAATTTGAGTTTACCTTACCCTGTATAAGCTTTATACAGGGTAAAACGGATTTATTTGGGTTTAGACCCCATTGGGAGTTGGGCATCTGAGTGCTAAAGACAAGCACACTTCTGTGAGCTGTTTTCAGGTAAACCTGCAGCCTTGGGGCAAGTAATTCAGACCTTGGGTCTGTGTTGGAGCAGACGGGAGTGTCTGGCTCAGCAAAACAGGGTGCTGGAGTCCTGAGCTGGCAGGGAAAATAGGAACAGAGGTAGTCGTGGCACATCAGTTGGCAGCTCCCAAGGGGGTTTCTGTGATCCAACCCGTCACAGCTGCCATACCCCAGGGTGCAAAGTCTAAAATTGGTGACATGTCTAGTCTTCAGCTGGTGACCATATAGGTCAGTTAGAAACGTTGGAACATTTCTGATCAGCAGGACAGAAAAGCAAACTCCACAATATGTCTTTATTCTGCTATAGGAATCTTACCTGCAGATAGAATCTGTCAGCAGCATCTCTGCTCCTATATTAGTCAAGGCACAGTTTGGCCTGTTGTGTCCAAATCCATGTTATCGTAAACAGGAATCATTAAACTGAAGCATTCAGATTTTTAAAATAGAGGAGCTGATTTCAGAGGTTGTGTGCTCACATCTCCAGTGTAAGTCAATGGGAACTGCAAGTACTCAGCTCTTCTGAGAATCTGGCCCACAGTTCTTGTGTTTTGAGTGTCAAGGAGTATCTAAATTATGATTTTTTTTTTTTTTTTGGATATGGAAAAGTGGCAGAACCAAATTTCTTCATACTTGGCAAAAACAGAACTGCTCTCAATGTAGACCAAGCATGGAAAGTTCTAGTCTGAGAATTATTTTTGTCAAAGTTATGACAGGTTTGAACATAGTTTTATATAGAAACCCCTTCTTGGATTACTGTCTATAGTGACATTATAATGCAAATAGATATTGAAATAAAATTGGAGAAGTTAGATTTATATTCATATACAATTACTAGTAAGCGTTAAAAAAAAAAAAAAAAAAAAAAACTCAGAACAATATAGTGACATTTTGTCACACAAACAATTTTGATTTGGCCCAAATACATACACAGAGAGAGAGAGAGATTTGGACTTTCTATAACAAGTTGTCAAACATTTGTTTTCATTTAGATCTGTGTTTGAGTATGTGCACATTGACACAGGGAATTTTGAATCCATAGGAACTGAAGACACGTTTCAATTCCCAATGAAATTCTTTCAATTACCTTCACTGAGAGTTGGATCAGTTCCTCAGTAAGGACTTTAGAATGATATCCAGCATTAAACTCACTGAAATAACTAATTTTTCATTCATTTAAATGCATGTTGGATCAGGCCCTGATGCACCATATTCATATATTGTGCCATACGGACGCTACTTTATGTACACTGAACATACAAAGGCATTGAAGGAGTTTAGGGAAAAGGCTACAATCAAAGCCAATTTTTGGCAGGAAAACAGAAAAATTACTTAGATTTTAAAGGACATCATAAATCACAAGTTTTAGTTTAATTACTGATTCCTTTAAAACACTTGGAGGATTCTAAACAGATTTTGACTATGTCTGTATTCTTATTGGACTCTAATTCAGGAAAGCATTCCTATTCAGGACAGCACTGAAGCACATTCTTACTTTCAAGTGAAATCTGTAGGTCTCAAGTGCATGATTAAATATAATCACATGCTTAAACCTTGTCTTGCATAAGGATAGAATTAAAGACATGTTTAAAGTGATTTCCTAACATGGGTCTTTTACTTGCTTTTTTGTGAGCACTATTGATTTTTTCATGCATATTCATACAAAGCAAATTTTGAGTCTATATCCAAGATTTGAGTAATCTAATCAAGGGAGAGAATGTTACTTAGGTGATGAGCTACAAAATTTGTGAGCAATTGTCAATCACCTGCTAAGAGAAAACAATAAATATCACCATCTGTTCATGGATAATTCCTGAACAGAATAGAGATTGATTCATTGAATTTATTGTTGTTCACCTACCTTTATTGAGAGGGACAATGTCTACTGGAGGTAGGGTAAGAAGAACTTTTTAGTCAAAATTAGAGACAGCCCTGAAAGAAATTTGAGATATGATATTCCCATAAACCAGAATAGAAAACATTTCAAGAGAAGAGACTTCTTTATTTGTATTCGTTGAAACTTTTTCTTTAAAAATGAATGTGCATCATGAGTCAGATTACAATTTGGGCCACACTTTCACAAGCTAGTGCTTAAGGTGCACCAGAAAAAAAACTACAGCATTCACAATAGAACGTCTATGTACCTATTTGCATGCACTATTACTATTTTTATTTGCATGTCCAGGTACAAATAGAATTTCCATAGAGCAATGAGTATTTGTACAAATTTGATGGCAACAATTTATGAGCAATTTTTAAAAAAAATAGCCCTTCCTATCACTTGGGTATTCCATATGTGCTAATTAAAAGAACATTAACCAAAGATTTTTGGGTATGAGAATTCTGCCTTCAACTTTGGTACCAAGATATCTCTCATCTGGTTTGAAGTCTTGTGAGTCTGACTTGGGTCAGATAAACTCAAGTGTTTCTTGGGTTTCCTAGCATAGCTAGTCTTCATCAATAGTAAATGTGGTCACAGCCAGGCATTCCAGCATATAAAATGGAACCAGATTAAAACACAGACACCACAGAAATATCTGAGGGGTGAATTGCCCCATGCATCTCAATCTGGTGTTAAGGGTGCTACCTCTGAGACCCACCAACACCATCCCAGCAGAGGACTCTGGCAGCTTCAGTATCTCAATCTCATGCCAAGGTGGTAAACCACTTACTCAATCCTGAGTGTCTATACCCTGCATCAAAACTGAACATCAAGTACTCCAGTGAACTATCATCCCACTTCACTGAAAAGATCTTACACATTCAGGCAGCCTTCTCAAACAATTTGTTCTCCTTATGCCCACCAACCAAAAGCCCTATTGCATTCCCAGCATTCAGTACAGCCAGATATCAGGAAGTTCTTGAAACCATAGGAAAATCTTGATCCAAGAATCCAACCCATGTCCTTTCTGGCTTGTAAAAGAATCATGGACAAAAAATGCCATTTCTGACGAAAGAGCCAATGCCTCATTCAGAGAAGTAATTTCGCCTTCCTTTTTCAAATATGCAATAGTCTGACCATCACTAAAGAAACCCACCATGGATTCATCGGTTCTAGCCAACTGTCAGCCAGTATCAAACCTCCCATTCTTGAGCAAGTTCATAGAGAAGCTAGCAAAAGGCCTACTTTAAGATCATCTAACTGAAGTTAATATCCTAAACACAGCACAGTCTGGATTTAGGCAAGAACATGGAACTAAAACTGCTTTGCATGATCTCCTGTCGACATCTGCACTGTATCCATTGATTATCATCCTTCTGATATCATCCATCCTATCTGCAGCATTCAACACTGTTGATCATGAGATACTGCTGTCTCACCTGAGAGAGGTGGCAAGGATCGAGGGTAATGCACTAAAATGGTCTGAATCCTCCTTAGAAGGGAGCACCCAATGAGTAGTGATGCAGACATTAGGTGACTTGGTCAATTGATATGGACTCAAGTGCCAGCAATATGTAATTGATACACTGCTCTACCTATTGTTCACCACCTGTGACCATACCACTAACACCAAGATGGCCCAGTGCCTGGACAGCTTCAACTCATGGATGAAGAGTAGCTGGCTGAATATGAACCAGAGAAAGAGAAATGATGCTGGTGGTCAGAGGAAAGTATTTAGAAGAACTCTCACCTATAGTGCAGTGTCTTTTGGTTAAAGGTGCACACCCAAACTGGTCAATTTAGTCCATAGTCTAGGAGTACTCTTGGATTTCTCACTGAAACTAAGCTGTCACATAGCAGCATCCATCATCTCTGATTGATTGGCTAGGAGACTCCATCCCATTCCGGTGGATCATAATCAGGCCTCAGTTATTCACTCACTCCTCAACTATGAGTTCAAGTAAAGCAATGTCTGGGCATGAAGCCTTCAGCACTTAGGAAGTGCCAACTAGTACAGAATATGGCAACACATCTCCTAAGCAACACAGGCTACAATGAATACATGAGACCAGTTCTTCTCTCTACAATGGCTTTTCCTGGATTTTCAAATCAAATTCAAGGTTATGGTCCTTCAAGGTGCTCCATGGTCTGGGCCTAGGGAATCTAAAAGACC
The DNA here is from genome assembly GCF_013100865.1 of Trachemys scripta elegans. NCBI lineage: Eukaryota > Metazoa > Chordata > Testudines > Emydidae > Trachemys > Trachemys scripta. The sequence continues at coordinate 42,425,864 of NC_048302.1, read as the reverse complement.
ATCTAAAGCTCTGGGATTAAGACCATGGTTGATAACTCTTCTCCTCCAGCACAATGGAATGCTCTACAATAAGATTAAAGCTCATGAGTATGGAAGCCATAACTTTCTCAAGTGCTGGTCTGAGACACTGGAATTTACTCCCACATGAACAAACTTCATGAGATTCCACTCCAACTGCAAAAGGTGTTTCTTTGACCTTCCCTTTTCTAACATAAATACATAAACATGTATATTTAAAACAACAAAAAGCTTATCAAAACAAGACGCTCCACTGCAGATGCTTCACCTAAGGGGAGGATGAGAGGAGACAAGTGACAAATGTTAGTACAGTTGCTTAATGCAATACAGGAAGACACTCAGATACTACATTGATGAATCTGGTATAAGGATCTATTTAGAACAGACTGCAACAGACCTAGTGCAATCCCATAAGTAGGTACATTCTACCTTCTTTCACTTCTGGGGGAATAAAGCAGAACACGTCTCACCTTCAAATATGTTAGGGAGGGATACGGTTCACAGCTTGAGGTTGGAAATACAGGGGAATGAGAGGTGTGCCGTGGTGTATTTAAAGTCCTCAGTTGCCTTAATTTGGCTCTGTTTAAAGATCTAAGGCAGTGTTCTCCTGCAAACTGAATCACTAAAACTGGATCTTTATCAAATAAGATTAAATCACTCTGGTCCAGATGGGGTGTGAATCAACATTTGATCTACACAAGCATTTTCATCAAAGGCAGAAATGAAAACTCATTACAGAAAATTGAGTTTCATATAGGGTGACCAGACGTCCCGATTTTATCGGGACTGTCCCGATATTTCCTTGTTTGTCCCGCGTCCCGACCGACCTGTGGTAGGGACACTGGACAAACAAGGAAATGCGCCGGAGCCTGGAGCCCGGAAGTGCTCTCACCCCCCCCCC